>NW_005842314.1:509629-544558 GCF_000455745.1 Alligator sinensis
GTGTCAACCGAAGAAAGTACTCGTACAAAAGAGCTCTAATCCTTTTGTTCACTCACAATTCACTCACACGAAGTTTGCTAGGCTCCGTGGGTCCTTTTTCTGCGCGCAGGGAGAGGGATACGTCGAGGTTTGCGCTCGGCGACGGGGAGAAGAATCAATAGGTGATCAGTCTATCGATCAGCAGCCTCAGGTCAAATCTCCGTAGAGGCACTCTGCAGCGTGCTCAAAGTTCTCCAACCACCCAAGCCTTTTATACGGCTAGCAAGCCAATCACTAGCCGCCACGTGTGAATAATTTCACGCAAGCCAATAATGGGATTCGAATTCGAATACAAATGGCGGGAACTCTTTGCAAAGTGCATTTCTGTGCTGCAAAGAAGAAATGCACACTGCAAAGAAAGCTACAAATTGGCGGGAATCCTTTTGCACCGGGGTTTTCCTCTGCAGCAGAAAACTCCAACGTGCAAAGAAGCTGCAATTTAGCGGGAACAATTTAGCAGTGCCGAAGCACACACAAACAAAAATCACACCCTTGGGTTGTGACAGGGATATGCAATTTTTTCCAACTTGACCACCTTGGTTCTCTCTTTTCTCCATCAGTTTTTAATGTTGACATCAGATCCTCCCAGCATCCACAAGCATACATGATCATATTCTCCTGAGTAGCCTTTGGAAAACAAAGCAAAACACCTTTTATGATCACTGCACTTCAGCAGTTTATCCCATTAAGCATGGCAACTGCACATCTGGACATGCCCTTTCAAGTGTAACTAAATACTATGAAATAGATAAGTGATGTTCAAACCCTCTGTTTTGCTCTGACAGAGACATACAAAAAATCTTATGCTACAAAAACTTCTCCACAAACGAACCACTGTTTTGTCTCCAGGGGCACTTCTTGTGCATCTATGATCTTATTACCTAAATCAAGACTTGCAGATGAAACCCAGTTTTTCAGTCCATGCACAGAAGAAGCCTTAGTAACTGCATGCCCCTTTTATTTTTTCCACAAATCAAGCCTCAGGGATTTGTCCTAGTTACAATTAATGAGTAACCAGTTACAGATACTGGAGAAAACCCTCATGCCAACAGGACGAAGAGCCATGAGGCATCAATTTGCATGGATGGAACTTAAGCCAGTTGCAGGAATGGGTGAGTTGGCCATGTGCACGGGAGCTTTGCCTTGCATCCCCTAAAGGGCCTGCCTTCTTGGTCACCGATGGGTTTAACAGATTAAAAATACCTATTCAAATTATTACCGGGACTTGGGTAACTCCACTAAAAGGAAAAGTGGCCATTCAAGCTAACACAATCAAGTCTGTTCATGCTCGCCTTGTAGAATGAGTTAACTGACAGCTTTAAACAATCCCACTTATTACACGATTGGAAAACAATCACGTTATAAAGCGCAGATCCCTCATCCCCTGCAGACTAAACACAGGTCCCGGCTAACTCAATTACCCCAGCACGGTTGTTTCTGGGCGATGCGCTTCTTTGTTTACTACAACACACGCAGAAGGGCCATGCAAAAATTAGAAAGCTCTATTCAAATCAGGCTGACCTTGGGGGATCTATGCAGATTAGACTGCAGGGAGAGCACACAGGTCAGCTGTAAGAGAGACAGCAACTGCAAAAAAAGAAAGCAGTGGATGAATCGCTTTCATTTGTCAGGGTATAAGGAGAGAGGAAAACAGAACCTGAATGATACAAGACAGAACAGGAGCCAAAAACTTAAAAACACTAAGCCATGATTACTTCCAATACCTTTGGGAACACTATCGCTGTGCTTAAAAGAACAAAACACTTATTGAGTTCACTGAGATATTTGCTTCATTAAGTACTACAGAATTTGGCCCTTTGGGGTTAGTTCTGCAACCAGACAGAGCTCACATGATCCTCAAGAACTCTGCTGCTGGGGGACCTTGTAGTTCACCCAGCAAATTCAAATCATCAGCGCAGCACATCCTACAAGCATTTTGCACAGCACAACCATAGTACTGGGGATGCTTCCACATATGCTGCTGTACAACTCTTGGTGAATCGAAGACAAGCAGGGGTGCAGAGTCCTGACAGTAGCTGTTGGCCACAGGATGCAGCCCCTGGGAGACTGGCGGGGCGGCGAGGGTACAGGACAGGAGGGTGCTGAGTGCTCAGTGGCAGTGAGCAGAACAGACTGTCAGTGAGCACTTTCCAGTGCATTGCACTGCTGCTCTCCCAGAGTGCCCCTCCAGTTTCCAGCCTCTGGAAAAGTGGAGGTGGAGCACACGAGACAACGCACACTGACACTCCAGCTGGGGAGTGAGGCAGTGGGTTCTGCATCGGTCCATGGCTGAAGCATTCAATTTTTTGAAGCATTTCCAAGTGAAGCACTCATCAACTCTCAGAGTGGAACAGGCACAAATTTTGCCTCCTGTACCACGCTGATTTGACAACGAGATTCAATGTGAAATTTGCTCTTTGCAAACATTAAAGTCCAAGGCATCACCTTATTACTATGACATCCTGGAATAGGGTTCAGCGCATTTAAATCTGCATGACACATAGCACAACTATTGTTTGTAGAGCTAGACACTGTTGTAAAACAATACTAATACACACTCAAAGGTCTGGATTAACCACACATACATACTTTTCAGATTCTTTATACGGACAATATTCAAAGGCAACTCCCTGCCACCCCCACACTCCTGCACATATGCACACACTCTCCACTGTGCTCTGCTCCAGGAATACTGGAACATTTTCCAATGGGGAGTGGATGCCATCTGTGTATGTAGGCTCAATTAGCACGTGTTGACAGATAGACTTAAAATTTCCAAACCTTGGCAAGTTTGAAAAAGTTAGTGTACTGGTTAAGTTACATCACTGAAGGGGAGCTGGGGGAGAGAGTTGATGTGTTAGTTGGAGTGCTTTGTTGGGACTGATCAAAACACTGGTGTACCGACTCGGAGATGGACTGCTCATCTCACCAAGGGTGGCCAAAGGCCATTCACAGAGTAGGCATTTTATTACTTGCATCTCCATAGGACACAAACTTGATCTTATAGCACTTTGGCATGTCCCAAGCATCGTTAGAGATACCCTCCTGCCCAAATTAACAATGGAACAGCTCTTTCCTCAAACTACACCAGCTGAACTGTATTTTAAACATGACAAATTTGACAGAGCTAATTTATTCTTCCCTACCCATGTCACTGGCCATAAGGGACCGGAGAGACTTCAGCAGCACCGAGAGAAAAAACTGAGGACTGTTCAAAACCTCTGTAGGACACCAAAGCTAAATGCTCCCTGCTCCAGGCTGATTAAATATCTGCTACAAAGATCTCATGCAACCTACACTGAGCAAAGCAAACAGAGAAAAGGGGTCATGATGAAGACAGGACACTGAATGAGGACTTGGAAGAGCCAGGTTCAGTCTTTGCCTCTGCTACAGACAGGTAAGAGCCCCTTTGCACCTAGGTGCTATGCATACACATAAGAAACTACAGCCCAGTCCTGAAGAGTTTCATCTGAACAGGACAGGATAAAGGCTGAGGAGGAAGGCATGCAAAGATGAAGTATAACATTTTCACAAGCATCTAAATGATTTAGGAGTCTCAACCTCATTTTCAAAAATGACTCAAAACTTTAAATAGCTTTGGCTTTCAATATGAGGCTCCCAAGTCCTTAAGTCACTTTTGAATATGGGCTTGAAGCTCTTAAATAATTTAGGCCAAGATTTTAATCTAAAACATAAGTGACCTGTCCAGGATCACATGTCAAATCTGTAGCAAAACCAAAAATTGATACCAAAATTTCTGTCTCCCACTTCAGTGTCCTAATAAAAGCAACTTTCCTCTACCCTGAATTGCAGATCTAATATCTCTGACAAGCTCTAAAAAGGAGTTTGGGCCCATTTATTAGATAGACCTTTCATTGTTTACAGTACTTAGGCCATCAGGTTTTATAGTGGGTCATAATAAAAGACAGCCCTGCAGGATGTTCTGGAAATAGCTGCTTATATTCAGAGATGATGAATTTATGGCATATGAATTCACAATTCACCAAAGCCCTGGGAAAAAAAAAAGCCAACAACCCACATGCAGCAGCTGATGCAGTGAGTCAGATTGGACCTAGAACATAACAAACAATTCAGGTCTTTCCATTCCTGTTCAAATCACCCAACAAGCAGCAAATGAAGCATTCCTCCCATTGCAAGCCCTGACAACAGCCTGGAAGATGCCTGTACATCCAAGCTGCCAGTTCATTGATCTGTGATAAAAGTTTGCCTCCTCCAGAATCAGTGTCCAATTCCACTCTGCCATGTTTGCATGACAGCTTCTGCAGCTACTCCACTGGGACATGAACACTGCAGCTATGAAGAGCAAGCACTTTATCTGCAAGAGCGTGAAAGGGGAATATTGACAAGTGAGGTTTTTTCCCTCCTGCTTTTCATGTCAGATGCATAAAGAGAAAGGAAAGAATAAATTGTCCTCTTTGTAAACACAACCCTGGCAAACAAACCCTCTTCAGTCACCCCATGTCACTCCCACAAAGGCCTCATCAAAAGCACGTCAGAGAAAACAGGCATTTGTTAATAATCTATCACCAGATCACCTCATTTCAGCAGATGCCTCTTATCACACAAAAGGAGGTGGAGAAGTGGGCAAGCATTGCCTCCAAACAGGCCTGATTTCAGGGGATACTGTTTGGTTTAGTCCCAAATGTATCTGTGCTTCAAGACAAAAGATGCTGTGCCCTGACTTTATATTGCTGAGAAGTATATGCTCCTGGAACAGAGTTGACAAGGACAAGTATTTATGCTAAGGAAAGGAATTGCAGGGAATTTTAAGTTTTTTGCACAAGCAGTTTTACTGAAAGCCTTTCCTGCTGCGTCTTGTCACTTTTATTTAGGAGCCTAAATACAGTCTGACTTCTGTTTTGTTCAGAAGTAGCCTCAGTTAAGATAAGAAGCCCAGTGTGCTAGGTGCTGCAGGTCCAGCTGTGCCACAAACAGCTCCCAATAAAAGGTGACAAAAAAAGAAAAGGGTGTGAGAGGGAATGAAACACAAGAGATGAAGTGACTTGCCAGCCAAGTAGCAAACAGTCAGCAATACAATCTGGATCTCCAAAGTCCTAGGTCAACACCCCTAGCCATTAGCCTATGCAGCCTTACATGTGACCTCTTACATCCCCAGATCTGAAGTCATCTGCTGCTGGGCCAGGATTGCTGATTCCCACTGGTTTGTCAGAAGGTTCAGGCCATTTGCTCCCTTTCAGCTTCCCTTTATTGCTGAAATTGTGTGGAGGAAAAAAAATCCCCAGCTCTACTGGAAGCAAAGTCAAAGGAACAGTATTTTCTAGATCAGACAGACAGAGGGGCAGGGTGCAGAGAAGATTCCCAGCGTTTTCAGGGGGCCTGCTGCAGAGCCTGTGGCAAGCACTTCAGCTGCTGATTATAGGCAGGCTGGCAGCCTGGAGGCGGGTTATGGCTGCATCCTGTTGCTCTCAGAAATATTCCTTTCTCTGGCAAGTCCTGCCACCTGATGCTCAGCTCACCTGCGTCCCTTCTGATCTGCAGCAACAGCACTGCTGCTTTGCTTCCTTGTACTAAAGAGCGTACATAAAAGAGTGGACAAAAAGGAGCAGTTGTTCCTCGCCAAGTGGTGCCTCTGCCTTGATTCTCTGCCAGCCCCTTTCCCCCTCCCTACCTTGCTCTGCAGGCTGCACAGATGTTTGACTCTGTTGCCTGCTTAGTCTCTCTAGTGCCTTATTGCACCAGCTGGTCCCCCAAGCAATCTGTCTGTCCCCTGTCCCCAGGCTCCTGCTGCACACATAGCAGACTCGGGTGCAGATGACTTACAGGTCTAGGAAACTAGCAGCTCTGCCCCTCCTTATATCAGTTCCCTTTTACAGCATCTTGGCATCTGGAAGCCTGCAATTCTTCTCCTCTCCTCCCAGGTTTTGGCTTCATACTGCACCTCAGACTCTTCAGCCCTGAATATGCTCGTGTCCACGCTTCTGCATTTCCTTCTTGCCTGCTGTAATCACACTACGAGGGTGCTTCCTCCTCAACCCACAAACACAAGGAACTGGGGGAAAAGAAGCACACGAAGCATCTTTCTGATTTCTACTTTGTCTATGAGTTGTATTATAAGGGTACCAAATAAGACCAGGCCCCCCACTGCACTAAATCCTTGATATCATAAATAGTCTCTGGGTCAAGCTTCTTATGAACTAAATAGAAACAGATGACAAGAGTTAGAGAAACACAGAGAGAAGAACTGACTTTCCACAGATGACAAAAGCTGCAGGGCTAGTAACAAAATCAAAATCTCCTTAGCTCATGCCTGTCCTCAGTTCCTTCAACCGCTCTGCATTCAACAGGGACTTGCAGATCGATATACCGATCAGTAGCACTATTAAGTAAATAGTTTTTCTGTTTGAGAAGTCCTTGCAAGAGGTCTATCATCATAGACACTTTGATCATTAAATATCAATACATAAGCTGTAGATGCATCAACCATCTACAAGGATTCCTTCCTTCTCTTACTCTGTTGCAATTTTCTTTTCAAAATAGTTGCGAAGTCTACTTCTGATGATTTTAAAAAAATATGCTCAGACCAATTAATGTGGCATTCACTGCCCCTCACCTACCCAAACTCCTCTCAGCATATTTACTTTTCATTAGAGGTCTTTACAAAGGACATCAGTACCTAGATTCTCTTTTACAGGCTGGGAAATAGGCACAATAAGGCAACATGATTTATCCATGATGTGGTAGTGGCAGTAGACTCACCTTTGGTCTCCCATAAATATAGAATTTCATAGGAGTTAGGTACCAAACCTGCTTAGCAGGATTTTCCAAAAGCATCTGTAGCTTTTTTTTTTTTTTATTCTTAGGCACCTAAATCTCTTTGAAAAACCTGATCATCTGTGTTCCAGTTCTCCATTACATAATGTTAACAGTACTACACAATCATTCATATAGATATCCGCCTACAGGAAAGGCAGGGAGGTATGAATATTATAGTAATGGAGACTGTATAACAAATTGTAAATTCAAAACAAGATCCATGGATCTGGGTCGGGTCAATGGAGCTCTTCAGTTGAGTACCCTCTTTCATATCTATATTGGTGCCAGCTCCCCTGTAGAACAGGGATAGGAAAAAAATAAACTGATGTCCAGTTTCAAGGTAATTCCCCTCTTGTTGCCATTAACTCTTCACTTTGAAGCATCAGAACTGACATAGTATCTAACAGCTGCAGTTTTCGCTCACTGTAGTTAAAGACATGACCTGCAGTGGGTCTCCCAGAGGTTACAAGAACACTGACTAATTTACTGAGCTGCTATAATAAGACAATAAACAGCTGGAGAAAGTAATGGACTGAGACAGAGACAGCTAACCATTATTATCCAGCCACAAGTCCAGAGCAGAGTGCTCTTTTACTAGGATGAGTCATTACTTACTTTTTAATTACAAAGTGCTGTTTTCAGCACTATTTTAATAAACAGACTTATTTATTTATTTATTTATTTTTACAACGATGGCTCTGGATGTTCTCAGTATATCATCCTGTCTTTACCTGGGAAGCCTGAGATGTTTTGCTCGCTCCGAGCAAAACTAACCGAGTGGAATATTGTGCTTGTGATATGGACATTTTGACAGGCTTATTTTATACAACACCCAGCACACCTTTTTGTCTTTGTGGACACACTCTCCTCAATAACAGCAAATCAATAGCTCCCTTCCAAATCTCTGACTTGCCTAGATCTTAGGGAGCTGCTTAGTTGCACACAGACCTTTTTTCATTTCCTTGATCACTGGTGTCAACACAGATGCATGAGAGGCCAAATCATACCACAACCACTTTGCATATAAAAAGCTTATTTCATCTAATGATCTCAAAGCATTTCATACACATTAGGTAAATCAAACTTCACAACAGTATTAGGAGGCAGTTAAGTATTATTCTCATAGAAGAAAACGGAGGGATAAGGAAAAATTGAAGATGACCATTTAACCACAGACCCCAGAGCATCTCCAAGTGTACCCAAGAGCACTTGACCTTTGAATTCTACTTAGGGACCTATATGTTCCTCCTCGCCATGCTTTTCAGATTCCTATTCAAAATCTGCATTAAACAGGGAGGTTAAAACACAGTTAGCCAAAGCCACCAAGATTCCCAAATCAAAGCCAGACACAATAAGTTACTCTGGGATCACTCAAACTAATGAAACTTGACCCAAATTCTTGATCCTCAGCAGAGCTTCCAATTTGTCATTAAAGCAGAAAGCGTATCACTCCCAACTGATTTCAGATAGCATAGGGAAAGTTTTTCTGTGCAAATCTATTTATAGAGTACAGCTTGCTCTTGGTTTCAGAGACCATTTTCTGCCAAGCTAAATTCAGGAAGTGGCAGGACATACATAAGGAAAACTATTTCCAAAATGGAAAAAGGGAAGGCAATTCCTATCTGTTGCAACAAAAAACTAGATGGGGCATAAAAATGACAAGCAGCACCTTGAAATTGTTGTCCAATTTATCCAAACTTTGAGACGTATTCATATCTGCATTTTTTCAGGCATGTTAACTTTAGCAGGACATCAATGTAATCCAGCTGAAGAAAAGTAGGAGTACTGGTCTATAGAGGCATCCCAAAGCCTTTATTCTTCTTTTATGAGTCATTTCTGACAAATCCTGCTAAAATGATGGGTTAAATTTAATTTAGTTCCTGCAACAAAAAAATTAAATTGAAAAGAAATTTGTCTATTATGTCTGAGAAAGTACATATTATATAGATGTAATTATTTTAACTATTCATCACAGACTTCAAAGACAGCCCTCACATGTCATAAATCAAAAACCTTCAGGGCAAGTGTCACCAAATCCAGTTGTTATTAAATGCCACCAGTGTTCCATTATCCCTTTTTTTATTTTAACAACATCATATTAGCTATTAGTCTTTTAATTTAAAGGCAGCATCTCTGGGCAAAAATGATTTCCCTTTACAAAGATGGTAATGTTTAAAATATATCAAAAGTAGCTGTATATTTCAGTTACATGGATTATGTATGACATAAGATTGAAATGCATTATACTGCAACGGGGAAAAAAATATACAAGGACACCAAGAGTTGCTGTATGAAAGATTTCTTTCGGTGCCCAGAAAAAGAGTCAGGCACTGAACATCAGAAAACTGTGTACGGGGCAAGATGTCAGGGTTTTTTTTTTTCCCCACTGCGACGTTTAAAAAAATGTTTGTTTCTTTGTTTATTTTAAATGTAGCTGTTTATGAAGAAACTAAGAAAAATAGTCCATCAAAATTAAAATAACCATCATATCGTATAGTTATTGATCTTATCTGTTATATAATAGCACCTACAAATGACATGCTAGATTGCAGCCCTACTGAATTAGGCACAGCACATGCAAATCAAAAGCTTGCATGCCACATCCCCAGGACAGACAAAGTACAAAAGGGAAATTACAGAGTGACCAAGTGGCTAGTGTAACGAAGCCAGCAGCATAGCTGAGAACAGAAAACCAGGTTTCCTGACTCTCATCCAGTACTCTGTGCAATAGGTATATCACCTCTGATTTAGTTCCTCAATTTAAACATTTCAGTATCAATTCTGCAATCAGATCCTCACCCAGAAGCCCCTGGGCTTCAGTATCAATGTGAGCGGCCCATTACACTCAACCCATAACCCAAGCAGTTCAGTGAGGCACTGTGTACAGCTGTTTAGATTGGCTTTATGGGTCCAGGCCACATTTTAGTTGTGTGTAAGTGTCCAGATTGCACATTAAGGGCACACGTGACTGTAAATCTCACTGCTTTCTCAGGAAGTAAAGTTATATAAACTAGTGTTAACATCAGGTTTAAATGAATGTTTACATTGATAAGTAAATTAGAAATTCCATTGCTTGCAAGCATTATAAGCCAATTCCAAATCCCGATTTGCAAATATTTACAGAGCTTTAACTCACTCATTAAACTGGATACTAACAAATCATTTGCAGATCGCTAGTTTATGTAAACTTCATTTTTCATACAGGGGAATTAAGCATTAATGGCCAGCAGAGCAGCTGTACTTCCTCACTGTTTTTCTACAAAGTCATGAGGCCAGGTGGTATTTATCCACCCTAACTCTATCACCATACCATGCTCTAATGCTACATAGCTTGTCTCTCAAATCCTAATCCAGCTCAAGCAAGATAGATTAATATTTAAACTGATATTTCCAAGAAGGTTTTATTCACGCTCCTCCCTCATGCCATGTCAAAAGATACTTGGAATTATGGTACTTACCACCATACCCTTCATTTTTTTGAAGAGTCTCACTAATTTAGTGGCACCACTCATGGTGGAATGTATTATTCAGAAACAGTAAATGTAATACAAAGTGGAGCCTAATTACTCCCGTATCAAAAGTTTGGTCATGTTTCATGTTAAAAGATTTATGAATACTTGGTAAAGGTTTAACAAATGAATAGATGTTATACACATGTTAAAATACACATAGCACACCAAAGATGCTTTTAAGCACATCTGAAGGAAGTGTTATAAATGGTTATAAAGCCCTGCAGATCAACAGATTACTCTTGATGGACCCTAAGTATCAAGACTGAGTATAAGGGAGAAAGTAGTTCCTTTACGTACCTATGACCCAGATTTTGAAGAGTCTTATAAGTCAAAACTAGTGCCTTGAATTGTGCCCAGAAAGCTGCTGGAAGTTAGTGCAAGCCCTGGAGCAGTGAAGTAATGTACCCCTGGTGAGGCACTCACATCAGAAAGTAGGCCTCCCTTGTTTTCACCAGATGCAGCTTCTGGACAGTCATCAAAGGCAGAATCACATATAACACATTGCAGCAGTCTCTTCTCTGGGTTATGAAAGTGTTGACAATGGTAGCCAGCTCTGAATCTGAAAGAAAGGGTTGCAGCCTTCTCACCAGATGGAGCTGGTGGTGTAAAGCATTTCATAGTTGTTAGGGCCTGGAAGGGACCTTACAGATTATCTTTCTAGCAAACACTATCATCTGAACATATAGGTGTAGCAAAGGATACAGGAATGCTCCAACGCTGTAAAATTGAGTGACAAAGAGAGGTTTGAATGCCATCAAGGATGGGTGATCCCTACCTTCTGCAAGTTATGAGATCATCAACCTCTTGTAATACACACAAATAAATTAAACTGGCTTTTACTATCAAATCAAGGGGAAAATGTGAGGGGGCTTGTTGTTGTTGTTTACTTCAAATTATTTTGCGGAAAATAATACAACAATACCCTTGTGAAACCTTTTGCTATCAGCAAAGAATGGAGCTGTGATAATGTTCATAACCCAGCAGCCACTGCTGCAGCTCTTCTGAAATGTAAAGGAACCTCACTAAACCTGTTACTAAACATCAAATATTTGTTCAGATTTAGACTACGACCAAGAGTCTTGCGTACAAAGTTTCTCTCCAAAGTGAAAGGCATAAGTGAAAATGAATCACTGTTTTTAGAGGGTCCAAACCATTTGACAGGTATAATAGAAATAGCACAAAAAAAAAAGAAAGAATTGTTGACATTTCTTTAGGACTCCTGCAGAGATAAACTTGCAATAGCTATTGATTTGTTGTTTTCTCCCCAAGTATCTATACATTATTTAACGTGACTTGAACATTTTGTAAACCAACTTTCTTGTGCTTTTGAAATATTGATGCCTTTTAGAAGGTCGAGACTTCTACTGTAAATCTCAATTCCATGTATAAAGTGCATTGGTCTAAAATACTATAGCTTAAGCTATACAGGAGAAAAAACAATGAATTTTCTTAATAGACATGGTGACCTTTACAGTTCTCTTATGAGCTAATCTTTGTCAAGCTTCACTTCTCCCTGGAACTTTCATGCTCATTTTATTTCCCTTTTCCTCCCTATGCAAAGGCCTCTCTTTCTTTTGAAAAACTTCATCTGCTACAACACTTGAGAGAAGAGTTTGCCATGAGCAGGAAGCTGGGAATTGCCAGTCCAGATCAAACCGGCAGGCCTTTGAGCAAAACAGCCTGCCTGAAACAGTGGCCAGTACTAGCAGTTTCCATGGACAGGTAAAGAAAACACATAATGGACAATTATGGAATAACCTGACCTTGACAAAAGTTTCTTTCTGACTGTATCAGTTGATAGGGTCAACGTGCTTCCTGCAGCACGTGTGTTTTACATCCCTTCTGAGGTATTTACAGCCTAACATAACTGTGGAGCTTTTCACTGTCATTTGTATTGCAATATCACCTAAGGAGGCTCTGTTAAAACCAGGATCCTGTTTTAGTAGGTGCTATATAAACAAAATCCAAACATGGCCCTTGCCCCCAGCATGTTACAAGACTCACAAGTGAACTTTTTAAAGCATTTCTGCATGTACCACATGGCAAATTTCATTCAGTTTCACATCCTTCCAGGGACCTAGGGAAGAAAAGAAATTGTCTTTCCTTGCATGCGTCTCTCCTACCTTTGTAGCCTTGGATGCTACTCTCAGAAGTTCTGACACTAAGCAGATAACTGGGAGCTATAAAAATCACTATAATGTGTTTGCATTCGCATCCGTGTACTAAGCACCAGAATTTTGGGGTGCGGCTGCTGCAAAACAGAGAATGGGTTCAAGTGTATTGTCACCAAGCCTGCTAGATGAGTCCAGGAAGTGAGAGCAGGAAGCATATTTTCCTCACGAAAAAACAAATCAAAAGGTCACTTCCAACAGCTTGATCGAAGCTAGAGACAAAGTTCTTTCCTGCTTGCCTTTCTAATACAAACATGCTCATAATGCTTTCCTTGCACAGATTTCACAGCCCTTTAACAAACATAGACCACATTTGCCAAAGGGGAAACTGAGGCATGGAATACAGGATTGAGCTGCCTTAAGTGAGAACTGGAAAGGTATCGCAATGTCTAACTCAGTGCTGCATCATGCTGGACTCCATGTGCTGATTTACCAACTCAGGATTTCATGTGAAATGGAATTGGGCAACCAGTTTGAAATATGAGACTGTATAGATAGGGTAGCTATTCACGCTTTGGGGTTTTCTGTGAACACCGCAAAATGGAGATCCCTATGGTTTTGGTATAGAATTGCCAGGGGGGGAAGGCGCTGCAAGTTTGGAAACTGAGATATGCAGAACTTAAGCTACAGGTCATACGTCAGGGCTGTTTCAGAGCATAAATGGACTTGGATCAATGGAGCTGCAGTCACAGCCCCTGTTATGCAACCACCTTCTCTCATACAAATTCTATTATGTGCAAATGTAGCAGTCCTCTCCACCTGCTCCTATCATACATCACCATTTAGGGCAACCCTGAACCTGCAGTGTCACAGTACAGCACTTCTAGTCTCCTGACCCACATGCCTATCAACCGGTCTTAGCCCACATCATTTACATTATTTATTGAGTGCTGACAGCATGCTCAGCCCTGCACAAAACAAAGACAACGACCCGGGCCTTGCCCAGAGGAATTTACAATCTGAAGAGGCAAGAGGAGGCGCAAAAAGGAAACTCTGTGCGTCACAAAGTCTGTCAAAAGGGATTCGATGAGACATAAATTCGCTATTGCTAGATCGATCTTCCCAAGCTCATCACAGTAATAGCTGTGACCTGATGAGAGGTCACAGATGCTCAGGATGCAGGGGTGGCTCCCAGCGGTGAAGCTTTAATGGCTACTGCACCAAGGTTTCAAGATAATTTCCTTGCTTGAGATACCTGACATTTCTGTATGTATTATACAGGGCTATCCGTCAACATTTCTTTGATGGTTATTGCCAGCAGGAGTCTAATGCTGCACATCAATCGTACACGGGCCTCTTATGTTGCTATCCCCACTTTACTTGATTGCCTATAGGATGTTTTTGGTAGCGACAGAACTAAGGATGTCATTCAGCAACAAGCACAATAGATAACCCCATTTAGTGCTAGCACAGTTCTACCTCCCTACAACGCTGTTTCTGAGAGAGGCATCACGATGGAGATGTTATCAGTTGAAAAATGTACAGAAAAGTCGATTTTCATGTTAGAAAAAGGACATGCTCAGAAACTTTGAAACTCTGGGAAAGATCCCCACCTTACCTAAATTACCAGACTTCAGTTGGCAGAGGGCTTGGACCCATCTGCTTTATTTTGTTAGATTTTGTTCCTCTGTTTTATGTTTGCTACTTGCCCTTTCAAGTTGTTCCATTTCCCTTGCTGTAAGCTGCCCTGAGCCTTCCTTGGGAAGGGTGGCATAACTAAAAAAAATAGGTTGTAACCAAACACAAGCTTTGTGTTTTGCCTTAGAGAATTCAAAATTAATGTTTTGATAGTTCAACGTATGCTTCACACAATAAGGTATTTCAGGCTTTTCGGATGTGTCTCAACCTGGGCAGCGAAACCAGTTTCCATCCTACCCTGTCAGTTTATCCTGAAGGCTTCTTGCTGCAATGTGCAGGTGAAACTTGATTAGAAGGGCTAACTTTATTAAAAAAAAAAACAAACAACCTTCCTTCTTTTACTTCAAAATGCTTATATGTGCGCGTGTATACCTTGCTCACTTAACAAGTCAAGACTACTTCCACAAACGAAAACTCCTATTCAGAAAGCACAAGCAAAGCCCAGAGCTCAGGCGGGTTTTCGGACTGATATAAAGATCACGTGCAGACGGGAGAACTCTTAGCAGGGGGGGAACTGGGAATTTAATCTGGGACACAATTTGTTCCACAACAGACATAAAACCAACCATCCTGGGGGGACATTTGGGGTATCATGTGCTATAAACACTCATTCAAGGCATTGCCATTCTGGCTGCTGGGAAGCTCATAAAAGTTATGCCACCTCCTCTGAGTTGACCTGGGTGTGCAGACAGATACAGGTGTAAGCAGTAACTCATTCAGCTAAGGCTGCTACTCCCCTGCTGTGGGCTTTCCTGACAGAGGCTGCCAGCATGAAAAACCTTTACTACCATCTCCAGCAAGGAGATGGAGTCCACGTACTGTCAGGGCCAGATTAATGCATAGGCAAACAAGGTACATGCCTAGGCCCTAAGTGAAGAAGGGACCCAGTTGTACTTATTTTGCATATTATAATTATTGAGTGAAAAAAAAGAATATAAATATACTGTATTAAGTAGGGGCCCACGAGTTTGTTTGCCTCGGGCCCACTAAAGGGTTAATCCAGCCCTGCACTCCTCGTCTCTCAAGCAAGTGATAAGGATTTAAGGGCTAGAGTCCCCTGTCAAGTAGAAAACATCCTTTGTTTTTAAGGGCTCCTCAGGACTCTCAGAAGCACAAAGGCAGGCTTAGGAAAAATGTTAAGGGACAGATCTGTCAGAGGACTGAGCAGCACCTGGAGTTCTGGCCCTAAATGTTGCTAATTCCTGAGAGCCTTGCAAGATATAGTGTCTTTTTCTCCCCACCCTTTAAAGCCCAACCCCAAGAGTGTAAGAATTTTGTGAGACTTCCAGATTTCACTTGCACTGAAATCCATTTCTAGCCCAGGGGGGCAAAGGCTGGAAAACTTCTGAGCCCAAAATGAAGGCAGCAAATGAGGACAACCATAAAATGTAGTACTCAGAGCTGTGTGCAAAGCGTTGGGTGCTGATTTGATTCAAATGGGATTTTGCCTGATTCAGCAGCCAAATCTCCAAATCTGAATCAAATCAGGAGACCAGTAAAAATGTCTGAATGGATTCAAAGCTCTCTGAATTGATTCAGAAAAGATTCGGAGAGCTTTGGAGATTCGGGCAGTCCCCACTCGCTGCTGCAGGGAGCTGGACCTGGACTCCGAGCTGGTAAGTAGAGGGCAGGGGAGGAGGGACCATGGGGGGACCCCTGCCAGCCCCCTCAGCCCCTCTGAGCACCTTGCAACCCCTGCCTGCTCCCCCAGCCCCTCTGAGCACCTCGCAACCCCACCCCATGGCTGCCCGGCCCGGCTCAGTTCCTGGCTCTTAAAAAAAAAAAAAAAAAAACCCCCCCCCCCCCCCACCCCCAAACCCATTGACGGGGCTGGGAGAGTGGACGGGAAATGGGCCCTGTCCGATTTGGCTGAATTGAAATTGATTCAGGACAGTGATTCGAATCACCGTATCAAATCGCTGTCCCCCGAATCGGCCGAATCCGAATCCGAAGAGAATACTAGCCACTTCACGCAGGACTAGTACTCATTAAAGGTGCTTTTATATATATGTATACATACATACACATATACATACATACATATCATATACAGTTGCTGTATGGAAGCAACTGTGACCACCTGAAACCTGAGCTCCTGCTCCTGCCTTTGTTTCAAGGTAATTTGCATCATCACAAACCCTCACAGGGGGTGAGCAGCTCCATACCAGCTATGAACCAACTGCCCGGAGGAGTTTTCCATCTATTGACTCTTCTGTGAAATCCTATGAAATATGAACTTTCATCTCTACCCAGGAGAACTTTTACAATCTTTTCTCCAGTGCTTGATGAAGGGAGTTTGTGCCCCAAAACTTGCAATTAAAGAATTATTTTTGAAAAAATCTTGTTGGTCTAATGAAAGACATCACCTCTACTATGAGTCCTGATCTCTCTCTCTCTCTCTCTCACACGCCCCACCCTTGGCTCTGGAAATGATAACCAAACACATGGTTGTGTTATGCATTAGAGGTGTAGGTTGGAGCCGTGTTGGTCTAAGGACATAAGCAGACATGGTTCTTTGGGTAAATGTGATATCTTTTTTTAGACCAACTAAATAGTTGGAGAAGACATTTCCTAGCAAGCTTTTAGGTTTAAAAACCCTTCGTCAGGCAGTTGGTGTGTGCTCTTCCTGGATGCAATGAACAGTAAAGAAGCCAGAGGCTGGTCTGCATGCAAGAAAGCCAGTCAGAGAAGATGTAAATTTAAGAGTCAGTGGGTGAGAGACAGGCTGGTGGCGGGGAATGAATGTAGCTGTATATACAAGGGCTGTATATACAGCCAATCCCTTGTATATACAGCCAAGCCCTCAGATACCACTCTATTTGCACTGAGGAGAACACGTGGGATTGTCATCTCACAAATCTTAAAGGCTTTCACTCAACAAGGACACTCCTCCAGAGACAGATTGCATGTTTGAAAGAGCCCCCCCCTGGATACCATGTGTAGAATTGCTGCAGTACAGAAGGAAAACTCCCATGAATCACACACTACCAGTTATGACATACCACCCCTTTTTCACAGACGAGCCTATGAGCTTCACTTCATCAGCCTCCTGGATACTAAAAATCATGGACTAAATATAGACATTGGATTATGACACATTATAACCTGCCTGACATCCGAGTCCCCAGGTACCTCTCCACTATTTACGTGCTACATTCACCCTCTCCCCACCCCGCCCCAGCCTCTCTCTCACCCACTGACTCCTCAAATTACATCTTTACTGACTGACTGTCTTGCATGCAGCCCAGCCTCTGGCTTCTTTACTACTCATTCCATCCAGGATGAGCACACACCAACTGCAGATGCTTCCTCAGCTTGATGAAGGGTTTGTAAACCTGAAAGCTTGCTAAGAAATTTTTTTCCAACTATTAGGTTCATCTGTTATGCATTAGAGAATTCAATTAAAAGTCCTATCATAGCCCATTGTACACATCACTCAAAACACTACTTTGGGCTTTTCATATTTCTCTCAGCCCGGGCAATGAAACCAAGTCTCAGGTCTGTTTAGGCCGATACTTAGTGCTGCCACATGCATTCGAAACCTAGTTGACTAAAGCTTACCTCATTGCATTTGCAATGTGTGTGCAGTACCTGTTGCTCACTCAGATCAATCTGGACAATTCACCAGACTTCCCATGAACTAAAGTCTTCAGGGAGAGGGCACAAGGAAAGCTCAGACCTCCAGCTGGTTACGTGAATGGAGGGGAATGGCACTTGTCCACCCCTGAAGTGTTTGCAGCAGGGGAATTTGGGCTGGGACACAAGTTGTACCACAACAGACACCAGTCCAGTTCTGGCATGTTTGGGCTGTCGTGTGCTTTAGGTACTTGCTTTGAGGCCCCAGCAGCCTGGCTCTTGGGGAGCTCCTCGCAGTGGCTTGGACCTAAAGGTTCATCAGTTCCTCTGAGCAAGGCAGAGAGCCAGATTCAGGTGTAAGCAATAAGTCGTTAGGGTCAGCCTGCTGCCACCCATCTCTAGGATCCCCTGACAGAGGCTGCTCTCTGCCAGCATGGAAAGCTTTTGGTAATGGAGTTCACTTGCTCAAGGTCTCACTCAAATAAGTGATTAGCATTTAGTGGCTAGAGCACCCTATGGAGGAGAAAAGTCCCTTTAGTCTACAAGGGCTCACAAAGGCAGGCTTAGGAAAACGTTATCACTCTGATTTCTCAGAGGGATGACCACACCTGTGTTGCTAATTTCCATGACACTTGTAATATGTAGTGGGTTTTCTTCCCCCTTCCTACATTGCCAGGTCCTACAGACCCAAAATTATGTGAGCTTTTCTGCCTTCACTTGAGCAACCACACATTTCTAGCTGTGGGTGCAGCCAAAAGCTGGAAAACTTTTAAATCTGAAAGGGCCCTACTACTAAAATACAGACAACCACAAATCTAGTGCTTGTAACTTTTTTTTTTTGATGGGTAGAGGGACAAGAGAGGGAACAAGGAGCTGGCCTCATGGGCTGTAAACACACACATGGTTGTGCTATGCCTTAGAAAATTCAAAAGAAAAAAAATATATAGTCAAAAGGAGACATCACTCAAAATGGTATCTTGGCTTTTTTGTACATCTCTCAACCCGGGCAATGAAACCAAGAGAAACCAGTGTCAGTTCTGTCCAGCCAACAGCATTTGCTACTTTGCCGAATGAGGCTTACCTCCCCAAATTCTCTCCCACCCTCCCCGTTATGCACCAAAGTCAGCAGAATTTAGCATTCCCACAAACCAAAGCCCCTCAGAGAGGTCAAGCAAGGCCCAGACCTCACACTGGGTCTGTGGACCGAGGTGAATGGTACCTGCACACCCAGGAATTGTTTGCAGCAGGGGAATTGAGGCTGGAACACAATTTGCACCAACCCAGCTCTAGTGCATTCAGTGCACCATGAGTTTTCGGTACTCTGCCAGCATGGAAAGCCTTTGCTAATGCAGCAAGATGAAGTTCACTTGCTCACTGTCTCTCAAATAAGTGATTAGTATTTCATGACTAGAGTACCCAGTCAAGCAGAAAAGCCTCTTAGTTTGGAAGAGCTATTCAGGGTTCAAAGAAGCACAAAGGCATAAACATTATGGGTCCAGTCTCTCAGATGGCTGAGCAGCACCTCGCGTTTGGGCCATACATATTGCTGACTTCTGAGAGTCTTGCAGTATGAAGTGCTTGACCCCCCCACTTACAGTGCCAGCTCCTAGAGGCCCAGGATTATGTAAGATTTTCTGCCTTGACTTGAACAAACCCACATTTCTAGTTGCAGGTGCAGACAAAAGCTGGAAAAAAGGTTGAATCTGAAATTGTCAAACCAAAGTTAAGTATATAAAGGCAAAAACTAACCAAACAAAACACAAGATAAGTAACAGGTAATTAGTGGGTAGTTACCTTTCAAGTAAAAAACCCAACATTAGTTTGTAAGAGCTCCACAGGGTTGTGAGAAACCCAACAGGAGTGGAAAGGCTTAGGAGATACTCAGTCTTCACTTGAACTAAAATGCATTTCAAGCTCTGGGTGCAGACAAAAGCTGAAAAAAAAACTCCTTTAAACCACAAGGAATGTCAAAACCAGGAAAACAAGTAGCAAGGCAACCTTTGACAAGCACTAAATTTGTGGTTATCTTTTCTTTTCTTTTTTTATTTGGTGGTGAGGGGGATTTGAGGGAGAAGAGAAGACCTGGCTCCATCAAACACAAGCTTGCATTATGCACTAACCAACTGTAATCTAAGTGTTGCGATAGTCCAATGTGCAAATCCCTGAAAACATGAGCTTGGGTTTTTCCATATTCCTCTTAACTTAGGCAGTGAAACAAAGAGAAATCAGTCTCAGTTCTGTACAGTCAGTTTATTCTGGAGTATTGCCATGTGCACTTTTGATTCCCAAAATGCAACCCCACGCCTGCAAAGGCCCAGACCAGAAATTTGGGGCACTAGAGCACACCTCCCTGCTCAGCCGGAGCAGACAGCTTGGGCCAAGTTTAGCCCACCCACCCTAGCAGGGGAGGTGCAAAGTATCCTGAGATATTGGGGGACTGTTAGTTAACTTAAATCTGGAGGGGATTTGGGACAAGTTCAATAAGCCAATTTAACTTAAATCAATTAAGTCTGATACTGCATCCGTCCAGGTTTATCTTAAACTGGTTTCAGCCATTTTGAAAGCAGTTTATGTGCACTGAACTTCTGTTGTGTTACAGATTTGAACTGGTTTCTTATGACTTACAGTGGGGGTTGTGTGTGATTTCTGTCCCTAGCCTTGGACTGAGGTGATTACCACCTGAGCAATCAGCAGGTGAATTAAGGCTGGGACACATTCTGTACTACAATAGGTATAAGTAAATCCAGCTCTGGTTTATTTTGGGTGTTGTGTGCTTTAAGTACTCACTCTGAGGCACTGGCAGTCTGGCTGTTGGCCGCCTCCTCCCAGTGGCTTTGTCCTAAAGGCCCTGTTAGCCCCTGAAGCCAAGTAAAAGAGCCAGCTGTTGGGCTGCTCTCTGCCAACATGGAAACCCATTGGTGATACACAAGGAGACAGAGTTCAGCAACTCACTCTCTTTCAAACAGCTGGATAATATTTCTGTCCAGCAAAGTAGCAAGCTCCCTTCATTTGTTAAGGCTCCTAAGAGATGTGAAGCCCGGGGGCAGCCTTAAGGGGTTGATATTTTTCAAAAGCCTGAGCAACTATGGCAGACAAGGTTCTTTGGGTAAAACTGATATCTTTTATTAGACCAACTCAAATAGTTGGAAAAAATTCTTCTTAGCAAGTTTTTGGGTATAAATATCCTTCGTCAGGCTGAGGAAGCTGAGCAGCTATGGCAATTCTGGCTATAAGTGTTGCTAAGTTTTGTGAGTTTCGCGGTATGTAGTGACATTTCATAGACATTAGGGCTGGAAGGGACCTCGGAAGATCATTGATTCCAGCCCCCTGCCCCAGGGGCAGGGAGTCAGCTAGGGTCAAAGGATCCCAGCAAGATAAATGTCCAATTGACTGTAAGAGGAGTCCAGAATAGGTGCTTATACCACCTCCGGTGGCAGTCTGTTCCAGGCCTTGAGGGCTCAGACAGTAAAGAAGTTCTTCCTTATGTCCAGCCTGAAATGGTCTTGGAGGAGTTTGTGACCATTTGACCTTGTCATCCCCTGGGGCGCTCTGGTGAACAGTCATTTCCCCAGATCCCGATGTACACCCCTTATATACTTCTGTTTTTCTTACTCAATAATCCTATGATTAAGTGAGATTCTCAGACTTCACTTACAGAAAAATGAATACAGTTCTAGCCCTGCATGCAAACAGGAACTTAAGAAAACCCACCCCTTTTGAGTCTGAAAGGATCAAAACTAAGAAAGAAAAATCAACACCACCACAGGTTGCATGCCTCTTGAATTACTGTGATTTTTGTTTGTTTGGTTGGAGGAGGGAAAGTGAGGGAGAAGTTGTAACCAAAGACAAGCTCATTATACATTAGAGAATTTAAATGAAAGTGCTTTGATATTACAAGAGGCAGACAAGGTTCCTTGGGTGAATTTGATATCTTTTCTTAGACCAACCCAAATGGTTGGAGAATAGTTATTAAGCAAGCTTTCCGGTTCAAAAACCCTTCGTCAGGCTCAGGAAGTTTCAGCAGTTGGTGTGTGCTCTTCCTGGATGGAATGAAAAGTAAAGAAGCCAGGGGCTGGGCTGGGGGGCTTGATATTACAAGGTACACATCACTCAAAAAACCAGCCTGGCCTTTTCACACTTCTCTTAATATGGGGGATAAAACTAAGGGGGACCAATGTCACTTCTGTTCAGTCAGACCCTTATTAGTAGTGCCACATACACTTGAAATCTTGCTGAGACACGTACAGCTTAATAAATAATTTGGGGGGGAGGGGTTCATTAGCTGCCTTGTATACCAACCCCATGCACACATGCCCCTGCTCCTGTTGCTCACCTAAAGCAACTCGGTCAAATTTCATAGACCTGCTCACTGAACAACACACCCGCTCAGAGGGCAAAGTCCAAAGCAGGTCAGCATCACCGAACATGGCAATAATAATAGCATCAGTGGAATGTAACCTGACGCACAGGTCTGTACCACAAGTACAAGCCTCTCCAGTTCCGGGTTGTTTGGGATATCACATGTTTTAGGTACTCACTGTTGAGCCACCAGCAGCCAGGCTATTGGGGAGCTCTTTACAGTGGCTTTATCAGATTCTCTGAGCAAGGTAGGGTATGGAGCCAGGTAGAGATGGAAGCAATAACTAACTGCTTAGGGTCAGCTTGCTGTGCCCATCTCTGGGCTTCCCTGCCAGAGGCTTCTGGACCACTCAGTACCAGCATACGAGAGCTATTGCTCGTTAGAGTCAGCCTGCTTCACCCCACCTCTGGGCTTCCTTGACAGAGGCTGTTGGGCTGCTCTCTGCCAGCATGGAAAGCGGTCTATAATGCAGCAAGAAGATGGAGTTCACTGGGTCTCAAATAAGTGATTAGCATTTTGTGACTAGAGTACCCAGTCAAGTAGAAAAGCCTCTTAGTTTGTAAGGATTCTTCAGGGTTCAAAGAAGCACAAAGGCAACATCATGGATCTGGTTTCTCAGAGGGCCGAGCACTGCAGCAACTCAAGCTCCGGCCATACAGTGTGCTGACTTCTGTACTCAGCAAGAAGACAAAGTATAGTATTAATAACTGTGTCCCTCAGACATGTAGTAAGTATTTCATAGTTAAAGCAGCTTGTAAAATAGAGACTCCCATTACTTTGTAAGGGCTCCACAAGGCTCAAAGAAGCTAGGGCCAGGACTAGAAAGTGTCATGGGTCTGATTTCTCAGAGGAGAGAGTAGCACTTGGAGTTTTGTCTGTAAGAGTTACTAAGTTTTATGCATTTCCTCAAAATGTAATGAAGTTAGCTCTCCTGGAACTGAGGCTGTAAGAGGAAATATGACTGTATGAGGTGCTCAGCCTTCACTTAGAAAAGTGAAAAAAGAAAAAACACATTTCAGACTGGAAAACATGTGAACCCTAAAGGGTCAAATCAAATGACTCAATAAGGACAACTATATATGAACAGCCAGAGTGCCACAACTAAGAGCATTACAAAGAAATCAAATAAATAAGTTATAGATGCACATCCCTCACAGAGCCCCTTTGTCCCCTAAACAGGTTAGTAGTTTCATCAGAACTCCTGCCAGTCAAATCCCCTACTCAAGAGCCAGAGACAAAGCACAGACCTCATATTAGTTCTTGGGTGTGAGATGAACAACAAAAAAATATTTTAAGAAAAATTCAGCCCAGGACATGTTTGTACCCCAACAGGAACAAACCTAACCAGTCCCTATAGAGTATTATGTACTCACTCTGAGGCACTCCTACTATCACCCCTGGAACAGCAGGAGCTCCCCTTCTTGGCTTGGGCTTATAAGCGAAGTCAGTTGCTCTCAGAACAGCAGCATGTGACTCTCAGTACAGGTGAAAGCAAGAAGTGGTTAGGTTCTGCCTCATATGCCTCAGCTGTGTGCTCTCATGACCAATGCTTTTGTGTTCTGTCCTTTCCTAATACAAAAGGTGGTGGAGTTCACTAATTAACTGTATTGTTCACAAAAATGATTCATGTTTAGCAGTGAGAATAACCTTCAAAGTAGAAGACTGTCTAAGATGTAAAGGCTGGATTTATTGTCTGGGGAATTGTCTTATAATTTCCTTTTACACACACACAGACACACACACGTCTCTCTAAGGCTGAGCCAAACTTAGGAAAATTTGGTATGTTTGATTTCTCAGATCAGCACCTGGAGTTCTGGCAATAAATGTCATTTTTTTCTCCCTATTTATTTATTTATTTATTTGATTCATCCCATAAAAGGCTCGGGGCAGCTTACGGTAGCAGAAAATAAGTCTTTATATCTATAATACATCTATTATGTGTATATATATAATTAATATTATATTATATATAATTAATATTATATATATATAATGACTTATTTGCTGTTCCTGTAAACTGCCCTAAGCCTTTTGTCAAATAAATAAATAAATAGGGGGAAAAAACCAACATTTAATGCCAGAACTCCAGGTGCTGATCTGAGAAATCAAACGTATAATATTTTCCTAAGTCTGGATCGGCCTTCTTAGAGAGACAGAGGGGGGTGTGTGTGTGTGTGTAAAAGGAAATTATAAGACAATTCCCCAGACAATAAATCTGGACTTAACCCCCTCCATCCTTCCTCATTGCCAAAAGCCTGATCAAATATGAAGGTCTTACAGCACTTCTGAAAAATGTCCAGGCTCAGGCATTGGCAGGCCACAAAGGGGAGTGAGTTGTAAAATTGAGGAATGACTTCCAAGAACAACTTCCCACATATTTTTGTCAGATGTCCTTGGTGCACAGATAGAACTTGCAGGAGGTTGCCTCTGGTTATCCTTAGGGGTCAGAATGGGACATAATGGTGAAAGTGCTCCATTTCATATATAGGGCCCACATCATTTGGGCTCTAGAGAGCAAAACCATCCCTTTGAATTGCACCCAGAAAGCTATAGAAAGCATGTGAAGACTCTGCAGCACTGGGATAATTCGCTCCTGGCATAACACTCCTGTCAGGAAGGTGGGCTGCCACATTCTGCACCAGCTGCAGCTTTTGAAGGGTCTTCAACAGCAGCCCCATGTAGAGCAAACTGCAGTAGGGCAACTTTTATGAGCCCTGCTTTATGTAGTGGCTTTTCTCTCTCCCTCTCAGAGAGAACTCTCCTAGAGTCCAGCGATTATGTGAGAGCCTCAGCTTGCATGCAAATAAAGGAAATTCTGTGTCTAGGTATGCACAAAAGCTGAAAAACTTTTGAATCCTAAATGTTCAAAACTTAGAGAGCAAATAGAGAAGCACAAATTTGGTTCTCTTCATACATTTATTTAATTTAACCAGTGAAATCAAGGGAGACAAGTCTTTGCCTAAAGGAAAATACATACTTATGTACTTTACTAAATAGGGGCCTCTGTTGCAGAAGAGGCATCTACCTCGCAATAATAATCATTGCCATTGATAAGGGTACCTGCCATCCCAAGGATCTAAAAATATTTCCTAAGCAATATATTTCCTAAGAAATGCTGCTGCTTCTGGGGTGTGGTTGTTTGACAACACAGAAAATCTGTATAAGGGGAATTTTAGTGAGGTGAAATCTGGCCAACCTACTGTGACTCTCACCCTTACTTTTCTGAAAAGTATCAGGGCATGATTCTTGTAAGCCGTAAGTAACTGAAATATGAAGGATACAGGTGCAAGCAGTAGCATAATTTTGTCTTTAATGGAGACAGAATTAAAACAATAGCTTTAGAGTGAAGGTACATTATACTATTCCATTGCATCTTCACATCCCATCTTCACTTTTTATCACTATTATTTCTATTGCAGTATTACACAAAGACCTCAGTGCCATACAGGCTTTCATTGTGGGCTAGGTACTATATAAACAGTGAGTGGGAGTCTGGCCTAAGGAGCTTACAATTTTAATAGGGTAGGAAAAAGAAAATGTGCTATCCTCATGTAAAAGGAGGAGAAGAAAGGGAATTGATGACTTGACTAGGTCACAGTGGAAGTCTATGGCAGACCTGAGGATTGACTCATGCTGCTTTTCACTTAGTCTGATTTTTTCCAAACATGTTCCCACTGAAGTGATCATTCTTAAGCATGTGCTGTGCAGTCCCTCAATATCCTTGTTGGTCCCTAACCCCTTTTTCAGACAAAGTCTGGAGCTGGCCTTCAGCAAAGGTCCCTTCTAATATACAGACTGGTGACAAGTTTGATCACTCCTAATATGAAAAAAAATACCCTGGAGGAAAAATCAGGTTTAGTAGATAATGTGTGTTTGATTTCAATCCCCTAGCTGCCTGGGCTAGTGAAAAAGTGACCTGTAAATCATTCCCAAAGCACTTGTAGATAAACTGTAAACTAATTAATATCAGAATTATTGATGCATAGCAAATATTTTGCAAGGGATTTATATGTAACCCTGTCACCATTTTACACATCACAGCATTGATTTATAAATCATTGAACAAATGGTGGCATGTCCAATAAATACTTTATGAATGTTTGCCAACAAGTTATCGTACATAATGTGCTATAAATACATTGCAAATACTGTGCAAGTTATTTATAAATTACATTTTACATACTATCTATTATGGCTTAGAAATGCACTCGTTCTTTTACCACCTAGATGAAACTTGTCAAAGGAAGGTTGCATTTCACTTAGGGTTTAATGGCAGGAAATGTGTAATTCTTCTCTCCATCACCAGCTATTAAATAAACAAGCACCTTCACTCCTCCTATGCTACCTCTCAAGCTTAGGAGTGGCACCTCACAACTCTCCTTAAATCCTCCCTTAAAATGCTCTTTTATTGCCAAAGACTTGATTTATCAAGTCTAACATCAGCGACTATTGTACTCTGTGCTCTGTCATTAGCCTGGAGCCACCTGCTCTCTCTTCTCTTCTACATAGATAAAAGATCTTTGAGGGCAGAGACCATCTTCTTGTTCTGGTTTTGAACAGGGTCCTGGCTCATGACTGGAGTTCCTAGGCAGAAGAAATGCAATAAATAAGGGTTGAATCTCTCCAGGCTTGACTCATCCTTTTTCTACTTCTAGCTGCTTCTTTCTACTTCTAGCTGTAAAGTTCATGCCCCAGCTGTTTTGTGACTTTGGCAGCTGGAGAATAGCTAGGGAGTATGCCTCACCTCACCTCAGTCCTACCTACTGGCAGTGCCCTCATAGGATACCTTGTTCTGGGGGTGCCCTGATATTAAATATTAATATTTAATATTAAAGCCAGGAAAGACCATTATGATAGCATCGAGGCAGAGAACTTCATCCAGTAACTTCTGCACCAGCTGGGTTACCCCTACTTTTGGCTTCACTAGAGCAGGTCAGAAACATCTTCAATGGAATAATAGTCCTTGGAAGATGGAAATCCATTTACATTGAAATGCATTGCAAAATCAGGTCATTTGTGTCAGAATTTTGCTTCAGCAGAAGCCAGAAGAGAACCCCAGCTGTCAGACTGTCCTGCTTCAGAACAAAATGTTTTTCTTCCCATTTAGAAGGGACTTTTTATTTTTTGCATGATTATTTTGAAACACACCAGATACCACAAGGCAACCCACCGATATGTTAAAACAAACAAGCCAATTTTCAGCCCCAAATGACTCTGAAACACAAGTAATATAGCCACCTTTCTGGCAGACAGCATTCTTCCCCTTCCTTCTTCCTCTACTGCCCTCCATGCCTCAGAGGAAAAGCTTATTAGTGCGCATCCACGCCCAAGCTAAGATGGTTGCATTACCTTCGCCGTAGGAGGTAACCCACACAGTGTGCCTTGCTGTGGTATTCCCTGGCGCACTACTGAGGTGCTGTAGATACGAAGCCCCCTAATCCCTCTCATGGAATATTAATTTTTCTAAATGACTGTGGTGTGCTTGACTCCCATGCTGTGCTACAGTGATCCCTTTTAAAGTCAAAATCCCAAGAGAACTTTGGAAGAAAAAGCTTTTTTTCCCTCTTCATCAATGTATCAAGTTCCCCTAATTCCTACCATGCTAAAAGTACTTTCTTAGCAAAGAAGAGTGCTTCAGATCACTGGGGAGTCTGGAGCACTGATTGGAAGGTAGTCACAAACTCCCATAGCTGTTGCATTAACATAGATTGAACTGATTGTTTCTTTTTAAGCATGTAAAACAGCCCAAGGGAGATCATGTTTTAAATATCTATTTTTGTATTATTATTATTATTATTATTTATGGTTGATTAATGTCCCAGTCCTACCCAGAAGCTTTCATTGAGATCAACAGCCTATTGTGCTAGGCACTGTACACACCTTCAGAGGCCATCCCAGCCCAAACTAAATAAGAAGTAGACAAGTACAGACTAAATAAGAACTGCAGACAAAAGATAACAGGGGAAACTGAAACAACAGGATCCTCCCAAGGTCCTGTAGCAAGGCAGTAGCAGTGTTGAAAAGAGAACACAAGTCTCTGGAGTGACACTCGCAACACGCATACAAATACACACAAAGAAAGAAAGAGAAAGAGAGGTAACAAAGAATGCTGAGAAAACAATGTTTTTGGCATCTGCTAACTGTACCTTCTCAAAAAAACCTCTCCTGTTACCTGTCGTTAAATCACAGAATGAAAACAAACAATAAATTTAATATGTTGCTCACTTAAGACTTAAACCTGCCTTAATAATTTCTTTGGGTTGATGTTTTTAAAGCCGCTAAAGAGCCTCATCTCTTTGCAGCTAGCAGATAATGTGCAAATCCATCTCTGCAGTCAACAGAATGCCAAGAAACTGCAGAGTCAGCACTACTGGGGAACATGCCAGCTATGTTTAGAGGAAAGAAATGTGGAATATCCCTGTCCTCAAATGTAGTTTATTTGCAGTGTACCAGAAACGTGCCCTCACACAGTATAGCAGGTAGTATCCCTAACAAGGGCCTAATGTAGCTTTTGACTCTAACATTGCTATACATTTGCTTCTGTAGTTTAATTTAAACTGATCCATTTCCTGGTTTTTAATGTGTCAGCCATCAGGGCATCAAGGCAAAATCAGGATGTCAAGCACAAGCATAACCTGCTGATGTAGGGCTAGACATAGCCCTCCTTTTCACTTCTCATAGCCCAGAATTTGGCTGCAGGAACGATGCATTCTTGCTTTCCCTTCTCCCTTTCCTGCCCTTCTTACCCAGCTTACTCTGTAAACCAACTTTTCCATATAATTGTTTCACCATGTAGGCTGCAGATGTGGTCAGTGATTGACTGACAGATGGAAACCGAGGGCTTAGGACAAGCCAGAGTTATAAATGATATGTGCTTAAGTTTGTATACGATTCAAGCAATAAGCTTGCATGTAAACGATAAACAGCAGCTTGGGAACATAGTATAAGAATTTGTTTATTGAGGCAAGCAATATTAGGCTAGACCAAGTGCAAATAACTGCTTTTTGGAAATCACATAAAAGTAGCACTTGTTATTATGCATAGAAAAGAAATGAAAGTGGAGTTAAAAGTGCTCTGAGTGTGTGAATCCAGGAAAGCAGAGGAAAGGGGTTCACTGTCAAAACCTACCTGTTGTCAGCCTGGCCATTTTCAAATGAGTTATGCTACACTTCAGAAGTGTGGCTAAAGCCAGAAGACCCCAAAGCTTGTTTCAGAGTGAACCTCTGCAGATGGTATAACCAGCCTGGTCATCAAAGTAAAAGGACCAGGATGTGTGAAGTAGCATTCTTAGATGGTGAGGGGAAGAAGTAAGAAATCCTTTCTTACAAAATCGTTATTTTCACAAGGACATAAATCCTACCTAATTGGCATCTTCCAAGTCTGTAGAAAAAATGGTTCAGTTCAGGTCCCGAAGTCTTTGTGGAACAAAGAAATGTGAACAAAGTCAGAGAATATTTATTTAAATAAGCCATATAATAATATTGCTGATGAATTTGGAGACCTCAGCAAATTCAAGGTGACTTGCTTCCAGTCAGCATGCCACCCTTTTTCTCCCTCCTGAATCTCCTCTGCCAGTATAGATAGGAAACTGTACTGTGCTGTTGCAAACAGAGAAACAGGCATTGAGACAAAGTGTTTATTCTTGTGCTTTCTGGTATAAACAATGAAACTTGGGCTATAGACAAGTCTCTTGTTTCCTTTTTAGTAATTTGAACTCCGTGGTAATAATATCCTATCTGTTAAGAGGGAATGGGGGATCATTGGGAAGTGTAATTGTACCTTCAATTGGTGTATAAAAGGGGTAATCATTGAGGCAATTCTAACTGAACCTGAATTCTGCACCTGAGCTTTTAAAAAAGGTTCGAATAGTAGATGGGCTGTAGTCTTCTCTCTTGAAAAATTGAATGGTCCCCCTATAATACCACTATGGTATCACTATCATACACACACATGCACGCACACACACACGGGCTGTGCGAAGCTTTGGTAGCTGATTTGATTCGGAGAAGATTCGGCCCCATTTGAGGACTGAATCTCTGAATCAGCATTTCTATTTAAAAGCTCCAAATAGATTTGAAGCATCCGAATGCTTTCGGAAAAGCTTTGGATGCTTTGGCGATTTGGCCATAGCCTAACCAGGCAGCTGACACAGCTGCCTCCAGCTCATAAGTCTGTTTGGGTTGTGGGAAGGGGGGAGGGAAGGGGCATGGGGTAGGGAGGGACTGGGGCTGGGACTGGAACAAGCTGCCCAGGAGGGGGAGGGCGGGATGCGGGCATGGCTCACTCCGGGTGGAAGAGAGCAAGTGGCAGCAGGGCAGAGCCCCTGATCCCAGTGCTGCTGCGCCTGCATCCTGTGCTGGCTTACAAGTGGTAGCAGGGCAGAGTTCCTGCTCCCAGTGCTGATGCAGGCATGATAGCACTGGGAGCAGGGGCTATGCTCTGCTGCCGCACAAAGTGAGCTGTGACTGCATTGCGTAACCCGCCCCCGTGCTGCCTGGGCAAGCGGCAGCAGGGCATAGCCCCTGCAGCTTCCCCCGCTGGGGCAGAGGCAAACACAACTGGAGGAGAATTCCCCATGACTGCTGTACCCAGCCCAATCCCCCACCCAGCCTAGCCTCCTGGCACTTAAAAAAAAAAAAAAAAAGAAAAGAAAAAAAGCCATGCACACACCAGCTCTGGCAGCGGGGATCGGGGCCTCTGAGGGCTTGTGGCAGAACCCCCCCATGCAGTGGGGGGCAGTGGGGATCGCCCCCTGACCTGGCACCACGCAGCAGCTGCTCCATGGCACTGTGCACTGTCTGGGAGCTGGGATGGCTCCATCAGTCAGCCGGAGCCTGGCACCACTCAGCCCTAGAGGCCCCAGCTCCTAGGCAGCATGTGGCACCCTGCTGAGCCACACAACACCCATGCCATGGGGCAGCTGCCTTGCAGGTGCCAGGCTGGTGGGGAGGGGAGGGCAATCCCCACTGGCACCTGCTGCCTTGCACTGTGCGGGGGGGACTCTGCCATGAGCCCTCAGAGACCCCAATTGCCACAGCTGCCACCCCGGTGAGTATGGGGCTTTTTTTCTTTTTAAAACTGTACTCACCGACTGCAGCAGCAGCAATTGGGGCCTCTGGGCACTTGTGGCAGAGCCCACCTGTGCAGTGCAGGGCAGTGGGGATCACCCCCCCCTTGGCACCGTTTGCTGCCTGGGAGGTGGGGTGGCCCCACATGTCAGCTGGAGCCCTACACTGCTCAGCCCCAGCAGCCCTGGCTGCAACCGCACTATGGGGCAGCTGCTGCATGGGTGCCAAGCAGGGGGGTGATCCCCACTGCCCTGCACTGCACAGGTGGGCTCTGCCACAAGCCCCAAGAGGCCCTGTTCACTGCTGCAGCAGCCGGTGAGTGCGGGGCTTTTTTTTTTTTTTTTTTTTAAGCACTGGGACTAGGCTGAGGTCAGGCAGGGGATGGGGCCTGCACATAACACTGCCTGACAGGTATAATCTCCATGTCCTACCAAAACTTGATTTGAATCCTTGAAGTTACAATCAACTATCAGTTGTGGACACAGCTAGTTGTCCATCTTCCCTTCCCTCCCCTACATACCCTATTACTTGGTCCGGTTAATTGCTATCCTTTTCTAAAACATGCAAGGGGTTGGTTCAACAGCTCTGCTTTGAAGGTCAGACATAAGCAACCCAATCTCTTTTTTTGCAGTGAGTAGGAATATTGAACAAACAAACTGTATCCTCTCAGACTAGTCTAACAGCTTTTTTTCTCTCTCATGCCTTCAGGAAGTCTTTGTCATTTGGGAGACAGCCCCACAGGAATAACTGTCAGGATCTCCTTATGAACAAGTGCTTGTGAAATCCCCTTCAGTGAATTCCTGTTTGCTATGAGATGAATCACTACACACCTTACAAAAGGTTTGAAACTGCCTGAGACTTACCTGGATGAGCAGTGAAGTGCTGAGTATGACACACCTGCATAACTCACCTCTTGATACAGAGACCACCCTCAAAATGGGTTTCATCTATCAGCACACCTAACTGTGATGTACTAAGGTAGAGATAGGGTATGAAATTAAGCCCTACAAAAGGATGTAATAGGAGGTATTCTGTTTCTGCACTCCTGTGTTTCAGCAAGGAACAATGAGATTATGATATGTTTGCAAATATTCTAAAAAGTGGGTATTGAAGGAGATTTTCCTCAGCCTTTATTCAGGAAAAGCATAGAAATGCACAGGATTTTTTTTATATAAACTTTTTTAAAACTCATTTGGGGCTGCAGGGAGGGGCTTTCAAAGTATATGCCAGTTATATTTCAAGATTTGCCCCAAACCACAAGTGCTTCAAACTTAGTTTTCTAAAAAAGAAAACTGAGATTGCACTGCTTTCACATTAATCCAGGACCACAGGCTTTAAATGAAAACCACCAAGTATCATCAAAGTTCAGGAGAAAAAACAAGCAAATGAACCAGAGAGTTAGAAACAGGCACTGTCAAACCTCTGACCACAGCCAGATAGAAGGAACCAGCCAATTTGGGAAACAATGGCAACTTAACAACTGCATCATGCCACAGCTGTCAGTTAAGGGCCAATCACCTCTATGGGGTTGTACTGCCTGTACTAGAGTCCTCCTTCCTCCAAGAGGTAAATTATTAGAATGGATTCAAATCATGGAAGTAAGAGGAGTGTGTGCGTGTAGTACTTACAGATTCTTTTCCTGTTTATCTTCTCTTTTCTGAACCTTTAGTGCTGATCTGAGTCACATGTTCAATTTTTTCTTCATGAAGGTTGGAAACTTTTTCTTTCTTTAACAAGGAAAGCAGGAATCTTCCCAAAGTCATATCACTCCTATAGCTTGGGCTTTAAGAAAACTCTTGCATATCATGAGACCTGGCAACACTGGATTCATTCCTCTGAATAAAGACCCAAACACATTTTCCTGTTTCTGATGTTGCCAAGATAGCTGGCACTTTCTTTTACTGGGTTGAAACAGAATTATGCAGCTGTGTGGTATAAGCCTTATACTGCAAAAACTGGGTGGGGGGTGGTGCAGTTTTAGTGTTAGGGGGATTGTTTTGTGAATTGGGAGGAGCTGAATTTCAACTGTTGCCAAAAAACATATTATGCACAGTAGTGACAGCTGAGAAGTCTTTGTTGGCCATAGTTTTGTTTGGGTTTGTTGATCATAATCAATAATGGCCCCAATCTTACCCTTGCTGAAGTCAGTATAAGTCCTATGTAGGTTTGCTGTTTGCTGAAATGTATTCCTGTGTGTGACCTGAGCCAAAGCCCATTAAAATCCATTTTTGACTTCAATCAGCTTTGGAGCAGGCTTTTAACTTTGATTGTGGAGGTGATACAGGCTTGTATTATCCTGTACATAAGGGTGAACTTCATCCCACTTGTTGATGGGTCTCATAGGCTGCAGTGCAAACAAGGCAAGCTCAGTTGTACAATGCATGCCCATCTTGTCTCTGTTTCACTAAGCTCTAATTGCCTGTTTTCCAGCCACAAGCTCTTTAAAGCAAGAAGACTCCCCCTTTGTTTCCAGGTGTATAAGATACCAAGACTATATTGTTTCCATTTAATTCCATTCCAGGACAATGTCAGTTCTAAGTTCAGAAGGGATCACTGTGGTCCGCCTACTATTCCAGTAGTTCTCCAGTGTTTTGGGGTTGTATGATCCTTTTGCATGCTGTCAGACTACCAAGCAACTCTAGAATTCTGTGTGATAGATAATAAAAGAAGTAAAATTATATATCATGATAACACTGTAATCGTTGCCCACTACCATTTACTTGAAAACAAGACCATTTTTTTCCTCCAGTCAACATGGGGGGGGGGAAAGCCCCTCATCTTACATTTGCATACAAGGTACCTCATTAAATACAGTCTCTACTGTTAAATTGTGGCTAAAAGCTGTATGTGCTCAATAATGGAAACTACAAAGGTAATTAAATGGAACCAGCACTAAGCATAATTATAAAACACATGGCTCAAACTGAGCAAACATGCTGATGGGAACCTATCACATGGATAAGCTAGTGCATCCTATCCGAATAAGATATTCAGTAGTGCCTATTAAGTGCAGCCCCCTGCAGACCCAACTCTTTTCCAAGTCATGGTGAACCACTATATTGCATAGACTTCGATTTCCTCTTCACCCCCACCATGGAGCTGAACCTTCCTTTCCCATTTCCAATTATTCCTGTTGTTGCAGCAGCCTTAAATGTCTGGCAAACATCACAAGATGGGACCTCGAACAGTTAATCCAAAATCCCTCTGTCACCCTCCCCTTTCAGCTTCTCACATGTGATCGGTGTGACCCAGCTTCCCATGAGGTGAAGTTGGACCAGGTTGCCCTGTGTCTCATCTGCATGTGAATTTTTGGAGCATCCCAGGATTCCTGACAAGAAGAACCAATTCCAGTCATGAGTGGGCAGGTGGGCTAATATGCACATGTATCCTTTGTAGAGATATCTGGAATATACACACATACTGACCAGTGCTGAACTATGGGGTCACCAGTTTGGGGGACACCTCTTATGGTAACCTGCTGCAAGACATATACTTTAGTATATTGCCAGGTTATCTGTGTATCAAGCTCACAGTTTGTGGTTCAGCATGCCTTTTAGAAAGACATCCAAGCTTAAAGGGCATTTATACACATGCTCCAAGACTGTGTGTGGGGTGGTGGGGAGAGGGAGGACTTTAGAGCAGCTTCGAGAGCCACTCTAATTAAAACGTCTGTAGCATCTTGTGTATCAGCGTCCCTGTGCTTCAAAATGGCAGCAGGGGTACTTTATCTAAAGCTCGTTGAATGAGCTTTAGATAAAGTTCCCCTGCAA
>NW_005842314.1:544589-562965 GCF_000455745.1 Alligator sinensis
CAGGAACGCTGATATTCCCGACGCTGGAGTCTGCTGGAGCGCAGTAATTACCACGGTTCAAGTCTGCTCCGATACGCTATAATAATAGTAAATCGGAGCAGCCTCACTGCTCATGTATAGGCACCCAATTTTAGGATTTCTAATGATGGAGTATTCCCTACCTCCCTAGATGAGTTTTAATAGATAATGGCCCTCACCCTGTTATCTTTCAGTCTGAACACATCCAGATTCACTCTTGAAGCTTATGTGTTTGTCTGCTGGAGTAAAGACCCTCCACTAGCAGAAATCTTCTTTCACTGATCAAAAGCCCATTGGAATCAATTGGATCTTTTCCATTTTAACTTCAAACAGCTTTAAAACAGGCATTTAATGCTGATTTTAAAGTCTTAAGTGATACAGATTTGCCCTAGTCCGCTACACAGAGGTAAACTTGATTCTGCTTGCAAACATCTCTGAAAGGCAAGATAAAAGTCACTTAACTTGTCCTTGAAAGACAGATAAAAGTCACTTATTAACTTGTCCTTGATGCAATAGACTGAGCTTCTGTGGATTTCAAATCTCTTTTCTGAGAGGTGTAGCAGAGACAAAATAACAATGCCTTAGGATTTGTCCCCTTAGGGTAGCAGAGGCATCATGTCAGACATACTGAGAAAGCATTCAAACAGGTACTTGGCTGTGGTGTCCAACCACAAAATAATATGTTTATTTTTTTCACCACTTTTTTTGTTCTTTTATTGATAAAAACTACACAAAAGCTAACTGATCAGAATAATTAATTAAAAAACCAAAAACAATGTTACACATTCTCCTGTGTTTTAGAAATTGTGTCAGCCATTGAGTTTCACTGAAATACTCCTGCTTTGTGATTTTTCTTCCAATCCATCTTGAGTACATTGCATCCTTTATTGGTACCCCAAAGTCCTTTATTTCTGCATACGGCATCACTGAACTGTAAATGTGTGAACTGATATTCCATCATGTTTCCCCCTTTATTTAGAGCCCAGAAGTTAATTATAGTGTCAACAATGAAGCACAATGAAGATAGTAAAAATCAAAAGCACCCTCCACAGTGCACAGCATGTGTCTTAAAATGTACATGCACCCAAGTTTCTTCATTGGTTTCTTTGTTCTCCTGTGTCAATTGCCAATGTCCTTTTGGTTAAACACAAGCTCTAATGCCCACGTTTGGAGTTTGAAGTATTAGCGCTTGATCAAAAAAACAAAAGCCAAAAAAAGAAAGAAAAAGGAAAATAAAAATTTAAAAAGAAGCAGACTTTTTTGTTTGTTTAAAAAGAAAATAAAACCAATTTAAATCAAGCCTTTAAGAGTAATAAACACTTAATAAAGAAACAATGGCTGACCCGCCCCCCCCCAAAACCCTACCCCCGCCCCAAACTCCCACCCATTTTTGTCTGTGGTTCTCCTTCCAAGGAACCGTGCAATGTAGAAAAATCAAATATACAAACAGAACTCTTATCCATCCCTTTATGTAGCTAGAGTGAAATCTATTTTTAATAAGAACTTGACAATCTCTCTTTAATATTTACATTTGAGGAGTTTGTTTGAAAGTTTTAAAGCAAAGAAAATCCTGAAGTTCTCAGCGATGTACTGAAAGATAGAACTCCCGCAGTCCTCAAAGAAATTTCCTTGTGTTTGCCTTGGAACATTTGTAAGTGGAATGGTAGATTTGCCCCCCTTGCCCTGTTCTCTTCTGAGATGAAAAGTCCCTCAAAAGAACTCCCTTCCCAACCCCCCCGAAGAAGCTGTCTCCATCGTTAGTTTGGTATTCTCTCAATATAGATGGCTGGAGCAGCCGAACGCGCAATTGTAGCTATGAAGCTGTGGTCTCGACTGAGTTCCAAGTTGCTGGTCTCAGCCTGCTCCCGGGAGATGGTGTCGTACCCTTTATTTACATGGAGAGGCTTATGAGCCTGGCAGTATCCGATCACTGGTTGGTCATAGCTGTAATAGGGCAAAGTCTTCATGTGGTGAGGAACCTGCATGAGAGGGAGACAGAGAGAGGGGCAGGAAAAAAGAGAGAGAGAGAGAAATGCATAAATATCATGCACATAGTGGAATGGGATCTCAGTTAAGTTGGCCTCTAGGCATGATCACAATACAAATTTTAAGAATCACAAAATGTGCACAACACCTTTTGGATCCTTTATGAGGGCCTTAGGGACAATGAGTTTGGTTAAAACATGCATCTTGCATTCACAGCACTTGCAAGTAATTCTGCAAATCATGGGGGCTATACGAGTTCCATCGTAGTCTGTGGTTTGACTGGTGGGAAGAATTCACATCTGTGAATTATCTCGTGTTAGAAATGTGCTAAAGCAACCACCAAGTAACCAGGAGATGAAAAACTCTGCATAACTTCACTGTCTTCAAAGGAGCTGTGCTGATCTACACTAGATAAGGAACCATCTTACCCCTGAAAATTCCCCCTGAAGGCAATAAGGCCCATGCTGAATCTTGGTTTTCCTCTTTTACTTAAATTGCTTTGTACCACACCTCTGCTCAACTTCCAGAATGAACACAGCCACTAGGGGTGTGCAAAATGGGCCATATTTGATTTGGATTCAACCCAAATTGAGGACAGTGATTCAATTTGTTGATTCAGATCACTGTCCCTGATTTGATCCAGCCAAATCCAAATCTGAAGATTCAATGCTGATTCAGAGAATCAGTGATTTGGCCACAGACACAGCTTTAAATGTTTTTTCTACATACCTCTGGGTACCAGGTGGCTCATGAATGCTGTGATGCTGGGGCGGATGAAGTGTCCCACAGGAGCGTGGGGGGCCCCCCCATGTGCTCAGTGGCAAACCCGTAAGTGGACTGGAAGTGCTTCTGGTCCACTTCTGGGTCTGCTGCAGAGTGTGCTGGGGAGCCCCTGGCACTTCTGTGGGACGCTCCATGCGCCCAAGCATCGCAGCATTCACGAGCCGTCTGGTACCCAGAGGTATATAGAAAAAACATTTAAAGCTGTGTCTATGTCCAAATCTCCAAATCTTTCTGAATCTCTCTGAATCACTTCAGAGGGTTCTGATTCAATTCGGAGAGATTAAAGGGTCTCCTGATTCGATTTAGATTCGGAGATTTGGCCACTGAATTGCGACGAATCTCTGCCAAATCGAATCAGGGACCAAAGCTTCGCACAGCCCTAACAGCCACCCTTGGAAAAAAATCGAAGTTGTAAAGGGTAAGCCTAACAGTAAATATTTCTAGTAAAAAAAATTTGCTAGAAATCTCTTCCTATATATGTTTACAGGTCATCTTACTGTCTGCAGGAGATGAGAAGCTCCAGATGAAAGAAACCTGGTCTTTGGGAGGAACTTCCCCACAAAAAACTCCCCCAACACATTTCAAGGTATTAAGCTTTTTCCAGAACTACTAGAAAACCCAAGCTCATTCAAGCTGGGGATATTGGTTGTAATTTCAGCTTTGTAACCAACAGCTCTTCATTCCAAATTCAGAAGGGAAAATAGAGACCACAGAGGTGATTTATCACAAGTTCTTATTGCTTGGTGCACTTCATCTAGGAAGGTAGGAAACAAGCAATGTATATTAGAGACATTAAGACCAATTATAACTTTTGCAATGGTAGAGCAAATTCCTCTTCTGTTCAGAGCTAGTAGGTGGTTAGTTCTTCCTTTTTTTCTGAAACCTTACTGGAGGAATTCCAAGACTCCCCATAGCTGGACTTCAAAGGAAAATTTCTTCATCTTACATGACAGCTGAATGGCAGGAACACACAAGACAAGTTGCTCAGTGGACACTGACATAGCAAACTGCAATCACTTGTGGAGCAAGTTCAGCCCCTGTGTAAGGAGGTACAATTCCCATTTGATTTCCTAAGATTTGTGCCAGTTTACACCAAGGCTTGGATCTATCCCTAACCTTTAAAGGCAGCTCTTTATGATACTATAAAAGCCAGAGACTGTGTGTGTTCTGTAGAGCTCAGAAATTGAGGTCCTGTGCTTCACAGTAATAACACACAGTACATTAACCACCTGGGTCCCTGCATACATCTACTTCCAGCAAGAGTAAAAAGAATTAGAATCACAATAACACCCCAAACTGACATATAAATGTGTTTTCCTTGTCAACCATTTCTCAGTACTTTCCCACACTGCCTCTTGCTCCACACAACATGTTTTCTCAGGGTCCCTCTTAGCAGACTACAGTAGGATAAGGCAAAAACCTAGTTTCTCACACATCTAATCACACACGAGGCTGGCCTAGGGTTACCTTAGCTTCACTGGTGCAACCACAGGATAAAGATGCTCCTAGTCCTCCTAGAAGGAGCAGTGCCATGACCTGTACAAATGGATGTTGTTTTCTCTGCTCCTGTGCTAATTCTGTGTCCCATCTCCAATTGTGCTCCTCACCTGCTTCCTATCAGGACCTAAACACCTTCTGGGGAATGGCCAAAAGAAAAGTTATTCTACATTCAGGAGGTACCTTGAGAAGTGCCATAATTTTCCCAGGGAAGCTGACACTTGTAAAGTTGCTAGGCTGCTCCTTACTGAGGTGACTAACCATAGGACTACTCATATATAAGGGTCAAAAGTGTTGGGAAAAAAAAAATCAGTCCACCTTGTTTTCCTGACTTGCCAGTCTAACAGACCCCCATCACATCACCACTGAACTTCTTGCCACCTTTATCTTCCCCAAAATAAACTAAAATCTTCTACCTCCCTCTTGGATCAGAGAAGAACTAAGTATATTTTTGACAGACAATGCAGTACCACTTCCCTCCACCCCAACCTTCCCTTTTGAAACAGCACATGCCATGCAGCATTGATGTTCCCATTCATATAATAGTCATCTCACCAAGTTTCCATAATAACAAATAAGTCACAGATTTCTTTACAGGCTATGACTCTTCAAAGTGCAAAAAGCAGATAACCATAATAAAATGGTACTTAGCATTTTAACCCCACTTAGAGCAGAGTTTATCTGAAAACCCTTGATACAGAGGCCAGAATGGAATAACTTTCATTGAACAGAATGGTAGAAATGCATAAAGTTTTCTTACTAGCAAATCAATGGCAAAGACAGGAAGAGATTCCAGGCTTACTACCTGCCAGTCCCATGGTCGAGAGATCATACCACTCTGCAGCCATTTATTGAAGCTGTTTAAGGTATGATAGCCTTTTAAATTTGGCTTTCGAACACGGTAAACTATAATCAAGTCAAAAAATTGCTCAGACAGAATAAAACAAATGTAAGGAGAGCCGCTTGCACTTGTATAATCTATCATAGTATCTGATGCAGTTTTTCGGCTTACTGTTAAGCTCCATGACAGCACAGTCCAATAGAATGAGTCAAGTCACAGCATAAAATGTAGGGTGACAAGATATTTATCACAAGACAATGCACCAGTACCCATCTGTTTGCAGCATTTTCTATTAAATGGGTTTTATATCCTCTTCTGAAAATTGTACCATGCATTACTATTGGCTTAGTTTAAATTGATGCTTCATTTACTTAATGTAGTGAAATGCATGAACATTAATAAGCAAATATATCCCCATGTCATTCAGCTATGTTGATGACAGAACAGTCTTTCTTTTGACTAAATTTGTAAATCAAAAGGGACAGCTTAACTTTGCCCTAAATGTTTTTGTGTAAGAACACACACTGTATATTAAAGTGTTGCAGAGAGTTGATTAAGTCAATAAATGAATCTGTTCTTTGAAGTGAGTCTTGACTCTATTAACCAAGAAGTTTATTACATTAGAAGCGCTTTAAATGTTCAAGTAAGGTTTTGGGCTAATGGGCTGGATTAATTAGCTGGTATTAATGGCTAAAGCCTTCACCTCTGTAGATCTTCCCTCTAAATGGTATTAACATTATAGTCTTAAGGGTAGCACACTTGAAACAAACATTCCTTTCTTTACAAGTAGAATTTACATAAAATTTGTATCCGCGGGATTAACATAAAAGATTCAGAAGGTGAAATTTAGGGACACAAATCTTCCTTTCCACAGTTATTTTGACATTGGAGAGGTTAAAGGCTCACTTATCCATATTGCTGAATAACAGCTCCACAAAAAAAAACAGAACTCAGGAGATTTTACCCGAGAGCAAATGAAATTCTACAGCCACGTTAAGCACGGGATCCCCAAGGTTTCATTTCTGTTTGATTCCTCTTGAAGGCTCAGTAGTGAGCTTCAGTTAAGCTGGGCATTCATGCTTAAGAACATGCTTCTTACATTCACCCATAATCAACAAAGTGCTTCATCACATGCTGCATTTTATCCATGTGCTCGAGTTCTTTCCTGAACAGGAATGGACTGAAAAACTGGGGATTCAGAAGCATATATGGTGGCATAGATCAACTGAAGTGGAGTTATGCTGGGTATAAAATTGCTTTTCTAATGAAAAGGAAATTATATTATAACCCTTGATGAGTATAATGAAGTCACATTTATTTAAACATTTTTCATTTTTTGGAATTGAATTTAGACATGTTTCCACCAGAGGATGGATGCATTCTTAACTGAACATCTACTAGCCAGGATCGTGAAGTCTGCCATCTCTTCTAAAGGTTAAGGGCATTACAGTAAGGGTGAAAAATCTGCCGTGTAACCTATAAGCATGAAAACAAAATCTTTAGCAACCATATAGGACCTGATTGAATGAGCTGGAAGGCGGATTTGTTTGGTTTGAACAGGATTGGATTAGGCCCTTGCTGAATATCCATGTGATGTTATTATTGTAACCTCCACCAATCTATGCTGGAATTGACCGCATAGAAGAATGGAAATGCTACGAATGCAATAAGTAGAAAACCCCATATGGGATTTTTCTCAGATTTTAGGGAAAGGCAGGGGAAATGGTGGCAGGAAACAAGCTATCATGGGAATCCCCAAGCCAGCAATTCTCAGAGCATTCCTTGAGGCCATGCACTGACTAGTTGGTAGCTATCTCCCAGACTAGGGCAGTCCAGACCCTGCAGATGAATAGTCCCAGGTTCTCCCTCTCGGTCTCCCCATTGCCTCTTTTAAAGAAAAATTTCATCAGAGAAAAGATCTAATAATTCCTTGAATGAAGAGCCCTATCAGATGGAGATGAAGAGTCATGGTAACTGGTCTACACAATAGGCATTTATTAAGGAGACTACAAAGAATTCATGAAACCAAGATGGCTTCTACCTTGGTCTGTGATCAAAAGACACTCCTTGGTCATGAACACACAAATATCTCGTTGCTAATACTATAACCAGAAGTGCAGCTCATTCTATCCCTTTCATTTCCAGCCTGACACCTCCACAGTTTTCAATTTGGGTTGCCGTGGGGACCCTAGGGTAGGAACTTTTGCAGACTCAGTGGAGGAGTAAGTGATACACAGGGATCTATAAGATCCTGTCTCACTGGCTTGAGGGCAGTCGGGGGGTGGGGGAGATGACTATCTGGCCTATATCACATAAAACCTTAAAATTGGTAGGAGTTAATCTTCTAATAAGGTGGCTAGCAATTATAGGTGCCTCCGCTTTCTTGATTGCTGCCTCATTTTCAATGTACCAAGAATTAAAGGACAGACACCATTCCATCTAATTAAGCCTTTAAGAAGTAATTAGACAACTAAGTGCCATCCTATTCTGCCCTGCTGGAATCTCTAAATAACTGTTAAAGCAAAATGTGAGTGGGTTCTCCTCCTCTCTGCTTTTTTGTGATTTAGGGAACATCTATAGTGCAGCAGCAGTAGTCCCTGGTGAGGATGTTCCCACCACAGGCAGCAACTGCTCCTATTCTGCTAAGCTCGCAAGATCATCAGCAGCAGAATGACTTATTTCTTCAGGTGGAACATGTGTACGAGCAGGCGCATAGGGAATGATAAGGAACATCCCAGCAAGGGCATACCGCTGCTGTGGAACAGATATACCATTGGCTGCAAGGCTCAGACGAAATTTCATTACAAATGTGGAGGCATTACCAGTTTCTTGGAGACACGAAAAAGGAGGAATAGGATTGCACTTAAGTGCCTAACAGGTAGGAAAATATTTTTGTCCTAAGAAGTTAGGGAACTAGCCAAGCAGAAAACCCAGTTGCAAATTCCAGTTCTGCCACAGACTACTTCTCTGATCTTGCGGAAATCATTTAGTCCCAATTTGCCATAGTTCCCCATCAGTAAAACAGGAAAGATAGCAATTCCCTCACATAAGTGCTATGTAGACAAATACATCAATACTGTAAGCTGCTCCATTCATACTATGGCAGAAGGCCTATGCATAAGACAGACAGACAGCAAGGCACTGCCTGGAAAACAAACCCTTTGGATGTGCAAAAATTGAGACACCCCAAGTCACTAATCAGCTTGGCAAAATACTGGGCCTAATAGTTGTACTCTTTAGGCGGCACATAATAAACAGATTATTTTTTCAACAGTCTTCTTAAAATAAAAGGAAAATTCTATTCAAATGCTCTTTCAAGTTCTATTCCCCTCATCCCAGAATAGCTCAATAACCTTCCCTTTGAACTAGATGGAGTTGTTTTCCTAGAAAACAAAATTCAAGTATGAAAATGCCTAGCCACTTGAGAGCTCTATTGGGTTACACATTTGTTGGTGCTTTGTAATCCAGGTAAACCCAATTGACACTTAAATACCTGTTTATTATATGATTATATCATAGCAGCTTGTTGAAACTAACTTTGTTAAACTGAATTTACCAAGTTGTCCATATGTACTGAAAACTCACAGATGTAAAATATAGAGGCAATGTTTTCTCATTAGTGTTAATATTTAGTCTTTGTCACCCATGGTTTTGTTGCTGAATTAATCTGAAGGCCACTGATAAATCTAATTCGACATACATTTAAAACTGTATATCTAAGTTGAGTAAAAATATATGCAAGATATACTGCCATAGTTCTAGGATTAGTGGAGCACACAGCATCACCTAAAAGACAGATTGATTAGAAACATTAGCCAGATACAGCTGATATAAACAATTTAAGTGGATTTACTGCTGTTGAAAGATGATGTTTAACAGCCCTGGAAACTCTCTTTAGTAAAGTATATAGGCCTGTATCTAATGTAAAAATCTCTTAAATTTTGAAGTCCTTTAAAGTAAATGGAACTTAAGCATAGTCTTAAGGTTGGTTTTATTTTTTTAATACAGATGAGTCTAAGTGATTTAGCGCTTTCTAGAATGGGGGCCTTCATCCACAGAAAAAACAGGAAGTGTCCACTGCATTAATAATACCTCTGATTCTGCTCTCAAGAGACCACCGTCGATATCTATGCCTATGAACAAAGCCAAGGTTGTGAGTGAGAGAACTTAGGGGACATTTTGAACACATTTTCACCAGTTTTACCAGGTGGTGTTATAAATCTCCTAGGAAATCTTAGGAAGAGTTACAAATGGTACACAAAACCTTTCAGCAAAAGTAACTTGCTTGAATTTGGAATACATTTCAGGTCAAACACCTGCCTTAACTCCTGTCTGAATGCTTCATAACCTTTGCAACCAAACTTGACAGCCAGCCTGGGTTTGCCAAGATTCACAAATCCAACAGAGAATGTCGGCACAATTTGAAACAAGCCTGGACTAGACTTGTAAGAGTGAACAAGATTCATCTATTTGGATGAAATAGATGTCATTCCCACAATCAACTCCCTGCAATTTCATGTTCAATTTCCTTCCCATCCCAGAGAGGAGCCACTTCCTAGCTTCCTCAATCCATTTCTCACCAAATCATATCAGCAGCCTGTGTAGCTGCCACTGGGAGCTGAGAAAGACCAGGAAAACATAGGCTCTAACTACAGGTCCAATCCTCTATGGTGCTGAGTTCTCTTCTCAAATATGCTCTCTGGAGAGCACTGGACTGGGAACCTCCCTGCTTGTATTCAATAAACACCAGGGCTGGAGACTAAGTTATCAGAGCACACAAAGCAAAACTTGCTGCAGAGTCGTTGCTGTGTGACCAGAGAGAATTCCCAGTAGGGATTGACGGAAACCAGAGGCCATATGGCATCATGCAGAGAACCACTAGGTTTGTACCTGTCAGCTTTCCCAAGGAAAACGAGGACAGAACGTCCAACACTCGAAAAGTGATAACATCCAATGAAGAAAATAATCTGCGGGGTGTGTGCACATCCAGGTATGGGTGTGCATGTGGGTAAAAAGCAAACTTCGCAGTAAATACAAGTAATTGAACTCCCTTGACTCCTCCACCTCACTCGTTTTCTTCCTGTTCCCCCTTTCCCTTCTAGATCTTGATGCATCTTTTATTCATATTTTTCCATTTTCTACCTTTTCAGCAAATTTATCAAATTTTCCATCCTTTACTCCAACTCTTTGCTTATTTGACTAATCTCTTGTTGTGCCCCTGGCCATACTTCACGTATCCGTATTTCAATTGCAGTCCTATGACTAGATCTGCATAAACATGGAGAGACTCTCAGACCCTGACCCTCAGAGAGATTTGATCTCAATCCCATTGATTTAAATTGTTATAGGCTATTAATTTCAGGGGGTGTTAGCTACCTAAACACTTCTAACCATCTGGCCCTCAATGCACAAATAGCTGTTTCTTGATCTAAAGACCCAGGATGCATACTGGACAGCTGCAACAGGTCCACATTCTCCAAAGAATAGCTCAAAGATGACCCACATAAACCTAACAACCAGTGCTTTATGCATACAAAGGTGATGTCCATTAAATATTTTAGGGGACCAATTCCCACGCAACTTAAACCCAATAATCCACATATTCAATTGCTTCTAGTCTGTAAACGTTGACACTAAACATTGTCTAAGCAGAGCTTGCAAATAAATGTGGGAAGTCATAATCACCAGTGTCTTCCCATGTAGGGAAGTGGGAGGGAGATCATGATTAAAAGGAAAGTAGACCACCATGTGGTCCTCATATGAAACAACTGAGAGCCAACAGACCTGATGCTTGGTTCTAGGTGGAAGGCACTGGAACTATGAGCTATCCTGGCCATACTTCATAATAAAGTGCTATATATGGTTAATTGGTGAATAAGACACAATAATCGGTGTTTGTTTTAAGAATCTAAGCGGCAGTATGCTAAAGGAGGTTATAAGCATATTAATGTGCTAAGAGGTTTTATGCCCTGCTTATAAGCAGCCTACAGGCTCATAGGACTATATAAAAGTCTATAACAATTGATTAGTCATTTATTAAACTATCTACTGATACTAGAGCAAGCATTCACAAATTACTTATAATATAGAAGAGACCATTAAGATTTTTGTGCATCTATCCCTACAGAAGTATATTTCCTGTTACACATGCTTACATCAGGCCATCCTTTTTCACATTCCTATCAGTTTAACACCAAGCAGGTAAACCTGAGTCCTAGACTTTCTTTTCCCTGAGTCTTGTCTGGAGATATCAGAGGATTTCTCTCCAGACCATAATAGTGCCTGCCACTTAAAATTCAGACCTTTCAATACATTGTTTGACTGAATGGTCTATTCCAATGATTGGGGGGGTGGTGGGGATGTGGAAATCACACATACCCCACTACTTCTACTATGGGCAGATTTGATTTTTCAGTCAGTAAATCAAATGGTTTCTCCTATAGAAAAACTACTGGAGAAGAGAAAAATCTTTTAAACCTTGGTACTATTCTGTGGGCAAAAATATTTCTTTTCAATTGCTTTACATGTATTTTATGGAATATCTTTTTCTGGAAAAGAAGATCACATTCTGGGCAAATGTGAAGAGAAATGCACAGTTAGCCTTGATTTGCCACTATGGAGGAGCCAATAGAATACTTAAATTATTTATTTCAATTTGAAAGTAATTAACCTCCTATCTCTACTAGGATCATTTCCAATGATCAACAGTGTTTCCCACAGCATTCAAATCAAAGGGACACAAGACTACATTTTCACAAGTACTTAGGCATTCTCTAAGGTCTACAGGAATCAAAGACCCCTTTTCAAGAGGCTCAGTCTTCATGTAAATCCTTCAGCAAAGGGCAAAGAGCCTTGAGACATCAGTATTGTGGGCACTGAAGTGCTTTGAAAAATCTGCCCATAAGTCTTCATAGAGATATAGGGCTGGAAAACACCTTCAGGGGTCATGTAGTCCAACCTCCTGTCTGAGGCAGGATCATTCCTATACAAACTATTGTATATATCATAAACCAAAGAGCTGCTAGGAAGGTAAGGAAGAGCTACTAGGAACCCTAAACTGGGTCCAAAGTGTTTTTAAAACCTCAAGTGATTTCAGGCCGGTTTTATAAAAGTACTAGCCAATTGCCCAATGACCAGGGGGAGGGGGCAGGGATGGAGCACCACCATATACCACCCCATGCCACTGCTGCCTCCCAGGAATGGGGGTGGGGGTTGGGGGGGTGGAGGAAAGCTTGTGCACAGCGTTTGCCGCTGCCACCCACTGTTTGGTGCTGCTGCCACTCTGCATCTGGCTGTGTGCAACCTGCCTGCCCCCCACTGTGTTTGGTCCTGCACACCCCCCCACACTCCCACTGCTCTGTGTCTGGCCCTGTGCCAACCCCCGCTTCCCACTGCTCTGGGTCTGGGCCCGCAGCCCCCCTGCCACTCTGTGCCCAGAGGCAGATACAAAATTGGAGGCCCCCTCCCCCCATGGGAGCTGAGTTGTGGACAGGGCAGAGGGCCCCCTTCCCTTCCTGGTGCTGGCAGGGGAGGCTGGGGGGACCCTGCCAGGCTGGGGCGGGGGGCATATGCCACCTCTTCTCCCTGCTCCCTGCCACCCCATCCTGCTATGGCCAAACATATGCACACACACGCAGGCATGCACACACAGACACATGCACACACACAGACACAGACTCTACTTACTCACTCTGTACATGGACACACAGACACAAACACAGTGTCCCTCCTGCCATGAACACAGACACACATGCACATACATGCATGCACATGCACACACACAGATGGGCATGCACTCTACTCATTCACTCTGCACATGGACACACAGAGACAAAAACTGTCTGCCTGCCATGAACAGTCCCCCACCCTGATGGCCCTTATTTCCAACCTGCACTCCCCCACCCCCCGTCCCTGCTGGTGCCCCTCACTCCTGACCCGCAACCCCCTGGAGCTCCCTCGCACTCCCAACCCACAGTCAGTCCCCTGCCCCCACCCTGGTACCCATCACTCCCAACCTGCAGCCCCCTGCCCCTCCAGCCCTGCCAGAGGGGCCCCAGTTGTTCCTATTCTGCCCGGGCCAGAGTGTAGTGGCTCCAATTCATGCAGGCAGTGGCAGAGCATGTCCAGCCCCAGCATGGGCTGGAAGTAAGAGGAGAGACTTATGGCATCCTTGCCCTGGAATATGGCTGCAGTGTCCTGCCAGCCACGGCCCCGTCTTTCCCCCTCTCCCCAGGCAGTAGCTTCTGGCTGCTCAGCCCCTCCAAGTACAGGCACCAGCATCTGTGCTGCCCCCCCTGCCCCTTTCCTCCTCTGGAGAACAGGCAAGTCCCCCCTGCCCTGTTGCAGCTGCAGCCCCCGCTACCCCTGCCCTGCCCAAATGTTCAGGATTTTGCTGTGCTCCAGTGGTGGGAGGAGGGGGAAGTGATTGAAGGCAGCAGGAGAATGGGTCTGCCACCTCTGCAGGCAGGTCTGTGAGTGCTCCCTGCTGCCTGCGATCACCTTCCCCCTGCTCCCACCCCCAGAAAAAAGGGAAATCCTGGGCAACCCTCCTGGATGGTGATCAGAGGGCTTAAAAAGAGTGGACATGGCAGGGGAAATTCAGATGTACGGTAACTATCTCGGCAGGGCACACACACCTGAGCAAAAGCATTACAGACGGATTAAGCCCTTTATTATATTAGAATTTAGGTGTCATCTCACTTTAACTGCTGCTTCAGATGCATGCATCTTTATGCAGCATGGACTAGGGGTATGGTGCACAGCTTGATCTCATCAGCTGGAGCAACCCCAAAGCTCCTTTAAGTGATGATAGCTCTGGGGCAGCTTGAACTGGCTCCTTGATACCAAGCCTCTTTCCAGATCTCTCTTTCTGGACACCTAGCCCTTATATTTTTGTACTGGGTGTCACATTAAGCACTGACTTGTAACTGAAGTGGAGCCTCTGCTAAGATCCTGTGTAGCATTGAGAAACCTGAGCACATAGCTTCTGTCAAGAAAGAATTATGACAATAAGGGAAGAGGTAGTGGTGTTTTTTTCCCATGCAGTGATCATAAAGATGGCAACCTGTTCCATCTATTACTCACAATAAATATGTACAGTATTTAATATGAACATTTGATAATGTTGCTGCCATAGTGACAAATGAAGGCTTTGGAGATTGAGTGAAATAAGTCTTTGTCTTGTATTAAATATTGGCTTTTCATTAGATCTGCTTAGAATTTATGGTGTGCAAGAGAAATACCTAGGAACTGATGGTTTCTTTAGAAGAGTATTTAAAACTCTTCCAACTTGTACAAAAGTCTATACATGAAGAGACAAAAGATTTATTTCTTAAAGCTGCAAGCACAGGACTCAACCATCATAATATTTTGTTCTTAAGATATGGTACAGGTGTTGCAGGTAGGGAATTACAATGCCAAACCCTATGCCCTGGTAGTCAGTCCTACATGCCACCCCATCTGGCCTCTTAGCTACCTTCCTATCTACTCTCACCTCACCTTTCAAATTGGTTGTTCATATAAACTTTGGGAGGCTGCCCACAGTCACCAATTACACTTTGGGTGCTGTTGCCCTCCTGCTTATTATCAGCCAGCCTCTCTAGACCAATTATTTCCAAAGCTTTGCTGGTCTCTATCAACCTGTTCCCTCTGCCCTTATCTGTACTCTGTTCCTAGCCCCCAACTAGCATTGCTGATCCAGAACTCTTTAGTTCTAGTTAGTTGGCTGCAGTCAGGGGTCTTAGACATCACCCTTGCACTCAAGGGTCTCTTTCATAGACCTATAAATCAGTCTCCAGTAGCCATCATATTCTCTCTACATCAGTGGTCTCCAACCTTTTTAAGAGGTGAAGATCAATTTTTGAAGTAAAGGGCAATTTAGGATCTACTGTGCCCCCCCTGCCCACCCCCCTACCCCCCCCCATAGGTCAGTCTGGGGAGGGAGGGGGAGGGCAGATTGAAGTCCCCACAGCGAGGGAGGGAGTGGGACAGGGGCAAGGGCGAGTAGGGCCCCAGCCAGACCAGGAAAGGGTTGTAGCCTGGGCAGCTCATCCAGGCATGTGGGGGAGCGCTCCTGCCACTGCATGCATCTGGCAGAGGCCTGGGAGGAGACACATGCCACCCCGCCCTCCCCAATCTGTGTGCAGGGTGAGGCATATGCTGCTACACACTGGGCTTTGTGCCCCACGCCCCGCTTCAGCCCTGGGCTAGCCCCCCCCCAGACTGAGATTGGCTGTCAGGGGCTTCCCAATTGACTAGTTGATTGCAATCGACCAGCCGGTGACCACTGGTCTACATAGATCTCAGGTTCAGTCCTCCAAGCCTTGCTGTGGTGTACTCCGGCTCAGATTTTGCCCTCTAGTCTTCTTTACAGTATACTTGGCTTGGACTGGCGTTCCTGCAGGATGTATTCACCCAGACTCCACCAGTTCCACCTGCAGTGCTCCACCTGCCCTACTCCCAGTGGGTCACCATCCTTCCCATTAACCCTTAGCAGCTATATCAGCCCTACAATCACTGTAATAAGCACAAAACCTCTCTACTAGATAGCTTTAGTGGCCTCTGCATTATCTACTAACCACCCTATGCCTTGCAGCTAATAAAAAAAATATAAACCTAATACCAAAAATCACAAAACCCCTGTTCACTATCAGCTAACACACTACCAACCCTCCAGAACATCTTATTTTCTGTAGTCTCCTTAGTTTGCAGCATACTCACATAAAAGCTCTACTACTTTCATTAATCAGGGCAACAAATATACTCCATACTACTGGATCCAGGCTTATATAGTCCTAGGCTTTGCCCCCTTTCAGTCATGTGATCCCTGATGCTCTTAGCTGATCATAGGTGTTTCCCATTACTATCATCATCAGCCATTACCTAACTAGCTGTGTGGGGCTCTGCACCATGTAGTCTATTTTCTCTGCAGCTTTTGTAAGTTGAGGACCTACTGTCCAGCCCCAATCTCAGTTAACAGGGGTGGGTCCCTGCTACAACAAGTGCAACTTAGCTATTGGTTTAAGTCAGAGAACACAATAAGCCTTGTGCCTAGAGATTCACAATGATACAAGGAAGAGGTTTGTATACAAGGAAGAGGTTATATATATATTTTTTTTTATTTTTTTATTTTACAGAAGCTTTTCCTTCTGTGTTACTAAGCCTAACTGGCTCACCAAATGCTTAAACCTTTGTGGTTACTCTCTAATTTATATGAAACAAATTAGTAGGTCTCAGCCCATTTCTGAGTATGCAAATACCCACAAAATGTCCTCCACAAGAGGCGCTACTAAAGTTAAAGCCTTTTTGTCAATAAAGAGTTAGTACTAAAACAGGAAACTATATGTGAAGTCCTTCATTCAACTCAGCATCATAACTTCAGATTCTGTCCCAGGTCAGCAGTAAACAAAAATCCCATGACCATGATTATGGATTGTTATTTAAAATGGGGGATCAAGTCTTGGGGAGGGGGCTTTGAACATCTCAAAGCATGAAAATAATGGAGGTTTGACTTCCTTTACGAAAGGAGTTGAATGCATCTCCATCCAAGTTCAGTTGAAAGGTTCCCACATCTCAATTTCCTAGCTGCTACAATAATATTGCATGTAGTGCAAAGTGGCACATTTTTGCAGACATCATCATCACAAATCAAGCTGTGAAAGTGCAATTGTTTTCTCATGACCAGGCCACTCCTATCTGACCTGCTGGGTCAGATAGGAGTGGGATCACTGGGGAAGGAAGAGTGCGGGGAACTTCATGTGACTGCTGCTTCATTGAGTATGTTGATTAAAGTCAGGTTCTAGTCTCCAAACTTGACAATCAAGTAATGCATGACAACAGGTAAAAGGAGGGGGGATTAAACTTTAAGCAAAGAAGGATTCATTTTATTTTATTTCTTGGAGAAGCTGTTCTATACACCAGTTTCCCCTGGGAAAGGTCCTCTCTGATGGGAGAGAATAAAGACATGACTAGAGTTACAAATCACAGTCTCCTCCTTTCTGGATGCCGGAGGGAACTCCTCTTGGTCTGAATGCATTGGTGGGATTCTGTTTCTGAGAAATTGCAACAGTCTGCTTTCCTCTGTTTGCTTCTAGCAGTGAAACCAGTGCATAAGGAAACAAAAACATGCTGAGAACATCAATCCAGTACCATATGGGGCAGCTTCTCCTCCTGATGTGCATGTGTCACTTCTATTAGCACTAAAGGGAGTTGCATGCCCAGGCTGAGACGAGACTGCAGGGCCACTGTTACCTCAAGGTTCAGATGTACAACTCAGATTGGTGTGCGGGTTTATATAATCACCAGCTTCACTGGAAAAGGTTCAGAAATGGTGAGTGGCAGAAGAAAATAAAATGAAAGGGAGTGAGGAGTCTTCAGGATAAAAAGATTTTGGTTGCAGCTAAGAATAGGCAATAGGCTTCCTCAATGTGGATGGGAGTGTGATCTAGTAGAGAGAGCTAAGGGTTCGTTGTCCAGATTGACATATTGTCCTGGCCCAGGGAGATGGGCTTGCTGGGGCTTAGTGAAGAAAGCAAGTCAATACACCTAAGTTCCATTTTTGGCTTCTCTAGTGTCTGAATCTGTGAACTTGATCATCCTTTCCCTCTATCCAACTGTAAATAGATATATTAGGGCTAAGTTATGTATCTCACTATGCCCATCACTGTAGTAACTAGGCAACATTAATGAGCAGTTTAATTAAAGTTCCTGAAGGGCTCTGAATCCCTTCAGTGTGAATTGACATAGAAATGCTATGTGTTATTAAAACTCCCTTAGATTTGCAAGGATTAGGATTTTCCCTCACAACTGATCTATGAGCCTGCCATTTAAAATGAATGTCTGTAGTTGTGGCTTCATTATCACCTTTGAACAGATTCCTAAAATGGCAAGTTGGAGAAACAGAAAAGAAAAATCACACAGGAGACAGTAGTAGAAAATTAGTAACAATTTTTGTGCATGGTTTAGTCATATTTTATAGATATTTTGTATAGCACAGATCAAGTAAGGAGAAAATTAATACAAGATTGTTCAGCATTTCAGGTGAGAAAATTTTACAAGGAGAGCATTGCTTTTCAGTATCCTCCAGAAAACAAATGGCTTTTTCATTCCTCAGGTAAGGCTAAGAGTGTGCAGGGAAATCATCAGGAGAGACATATTCAAAATCCACAGGAAAATTGTAAAAAAAGAGAGGTCAGAAAATATGCTCAGCTGAGCTGTCTTTGGCATTAAAGAAACCTGTGTCTTCCAATTTAC
>NW_005842314.1:562996-565436 GCF_000455745.1 Alligator sinensis
TTTCCCTACCGTAGATGTAGAAACAGCATGTTTGGAACATATCTAAAGAAATACTTCTGGGAAGGACAACTCTGAGTGTGTGGTCTTGGAAAAAAAACACAAACACAAAAAGCAACTGGACTCCAAGACAAGAGTCATTTGCAGCAAGAAATGTCCTTGGAGACAAGGGTTGTGGGGACATAGGGCTGGTCAGCAGCAAGGTTGAAAGGAGTTTGGAGAAAAAGATCAGCATGCCAGTGAGTGTGTACTGCACAGTGTTGAACCTGTTTGCTGAAAGTTGCAGGTCCCGGGTTCTCAGGGGTCAGTGAAGATTTTGAGTCTCTAGCTTCTGGTTCAACAGAGGAACACCTCAGCTAGGTTCTGGGAAGGCTCTGAGAGCATAGGGCTTATGCCTCCTTCCTTGAAGGGGGGCCCAGTGATGCGCCAAGAAGCACCAAAAGAAGCACCAACTCACGGAGTTGCTTCTGGGACCCTCAAAGGGCACATGGCCACAAGCCCAGCTGCCATGCAACAAACCCTGGATCAGCACCCAAGGAGGGGTTGCAACAGTATGCCGGGGAGGTCACCTACCGCCACAACAAGCTTCTGCCATCAGAAAGCACATAGGAGCTGTGCCAGTAAGCAGAGTGCTCCCCCTACCATTCCCCACCCTGCTGTGGGATGACCTCCTGGAAGTGACTCTTGTTCCCTGTCCTGGGTCTGTTTAGAAGCTGCTTTGATCCTCCTTGCAGGCTGTCTTCTGCCCCATGTTTGATCATGATTTCATGTGGCCATTGGCTGAAGGCAAACCTACTACCAGTATGACCTCTTCTAACTCCTGGTCCAAAGGTCTAGCTGTGGTGCAGCCTCATCTATCATCTAAATGAACCTTGCTCCTACCCCTTGCTCCCTTTCCCCTTGGGCACTTGCCCAGCCACTATGGGCCTGCAGCAATTATGATTCTTAGGCCATCTGACTCCAGCAGGAAGCCAGGATCTCGCTCACCCTCAAGAAAGACACCATGTGACACCAGTTTAAATATAGACCCTTCTGGCTGTGGGAGGACCTGATTTAACCCCTGGCTGCAAGCAGGGCCTCATTGAGGATCTGGGATGAGCTCATTGGCCCCTTCATGAATGTTGCTCCTGTCTATACTTGCTTAGGCACTAATTGGAGCCCTGGTTGCAGGCAGGACCACACCCAGGCTCTGGGAGGAGCTCACTGGCCCCCTCAATCAAAGTTGCTCCTGCCCACACCTGCCTAGGCACTCATTGGACCCTGGGGTTGCAAGTAGGTCCTCTTTCAGGTGGGAGGAGCTCATTGGACCCACAGTGAAGGTTGATCTTTCCAAGGCCTCTTTAGACACAAAATGGATGACAGTTTGTAGGTAGGACCTGGTTCAGGCTCTGGGAAGAGCTCACTGCCCCCCTCAATGAAGCTTGCTTCTGTCCACACCTGCTTAGGCACTAATTGGCTCCCCTTGATTGCAGCCCTGGCTCTGGCTCTGGGATGACTGCATTTGAGTCCTGGATGAAGGTACAACACTATGGAAGGACCTCACTTAACCCTCTAGTTTATGCTAGGACCTCCTTGTGGCCATGGGCCAAGCTCCATTGGGGTACTGACCCAGGCCCTGGCAAGGGCTCCCTGTCCTGGCACAGTAGCTAAGCAAGAGCCAGGCATGGGGAGACATGGTGACTCCCAGCCACTCAGGCTGCCACCCTGCTGCACTAAGAGGCCATGAGGAGGCCACTGGAGGTCTCTGGTGCGTGTTTGCCATGGCCAGCCAATCTCAGGTGTGGTGGAAAAGCACAGGCTCATCAGCCAGCACCAGGCCACCCCTGAGACATGCCCAGAGCACCGTATTGCACTGCATCATGTGGGCTGGCTAAGATGCAAAGCTTTCTTCCCTGCCCCTTAGCCTCTTGCTGTGCAACCCCGGTGCAAAGGGAAGCCTGGTGAAGGCAGGGCCCACCATGCACCTCGTGGCCCGGTGGTTCTGCTGCAGTCCCAGCTGGGGGCCAACACATTTGTTGTACTGGTCGGCTGTGACTTTTAGCTGCAAGAACCACCTCATTCCACCAACTGGCAGAAAAGGGAATTCAAACCACGCTCCCCACCAGCCCAGGCAGCCAGGTGACAGCCCCCCTGTTGGGCTGAGGCCCACCCCGCTGACACAGGACACCTACAGGCAGCAGTCCCCAGCAGAGTCAAACCCGCTGGGTGCAGCTCTGCAGGTTGTGGTGCAGCTGCTGGGCTGCAAGAAGAGCAGTGGTGCCAGCCTGCACTGGGGCTTCCTTGTAGTAGACCCACTGTGCTGTCTGGCTGGCAAGGTGAAGGGGGCAGGAAGAGAGGAGGGCAGGGAAAACTGGTTGGTGGAGCCATGCCTTGGAATGGCAGGGTTGTGAGCTCAGGTCCTGCAGCTGCATTTTAAAGCCCCGGTATGGGCACCTCATGCCTC
>NW_005842314.1:565467-569294 GCF_000455745.1 Alligator sinensis
CATGCCTATTTCCCTGTAATATTAGACACTAGTGTATTTCTATATGAAATTGCATATTTTTTCCCAGTACTCCCTAAAAACTCCTAATTAATTTCTATAGAACTGAAAGATTTCATTCTTATTTGACAGGGCTTTTCTATAAAGAATGGTAAATCTTTCCATCTTAATATTGCCTTGCTCTATCTGCATGAAGAGTTCCTAGCGCCATGTGGCTCTCTCTTAGACGTGGCTTCATGGTACGACTATCATTGAGGCAGCTCAATAGGAAGTGCCTTTTTGTTCCATGTTTGCACATTGCTGTCATTCCTATAATGAATATCATTTTCTAGTGCATAAGCTGTGCCCCATCCCCCAAAGGATAAAATTGTGGGAAATGAATTTGGGGCACCTATGAGTACAATGATTCCTATAGGATACACCTTGATTTTAGATTTCCTTTTTGGGAGTGGGGAGAAAACTGTCTTATGAATCAGAAAATATAAACACTTGGTATTTTTGGACAATGATGCAAATGGAAATGAAGTTATTTAAACATCCATCACTTTTCCTGATAACACCTTTTCTCCTTTCCCTTCTATAAAGCAAGTAAACTTATATCAAAACACATGAACAGTGATCAGTCACGCAGCGCTAGAAACATACAGCAACCCCCAAAAACCTTTGCACTGACTTCATTTTTGACAAGACACCTGGAGGAACTGTAAGAGTCACATTGCCCACACAAACCAGTTATAAACAAGCTATGTAGGTAAGATGAGGTCAGGTTTATGGCACCACTTCAAAGAGCAAGTTGCTGTTCAGACAAATCGTTGACATGGTTACGTTTATACTTTATCTGCACTATAGGCATGCAGCACGTTCAACTGAAAAATGTTGGTATAATATAACACAACGCATTGCAATCTCTTCCTATCACTGCGGCAGAAAATAGAGTGCCACAGATAGACCCCAGTGCCCCTTAAGAAACAAAACAGGTCTGTGGTTAGTACTAGTATCAGTTCATGTCACTTCTCTGCTCTGGCTTCATCACTGGAATCAGGACCTAATCATTTTTATGAAGTTGTAAAGAGAAAAAAAGAACAATTTCAGGCAAAAAGAACTGATCTATATTGTTAGTTTAGATCACCAGTTTGCTAATGCTTAGGAAAAGAGAGGGAAGAAAATGACATCTTAAGGTACTCTTAAAACTGTGATAGTTCTATCTGCAAGGTGCTTAGAGGGGCTGACAAAATACTCGGGGAAAACTGATTTATTAAAAGGAAACATTTATTGAAACGTAGCCAAGTAAGACAGGATTCATTATTGATCAGAAGTAATGGGGTTAGGTGTTGCACTGAGATTTGGGAGATTATGGTACAGTTGTGGCCTCTTTGTATGCAACATGCCTATATCACAGGAGCTGGAGTTTCAAAGGGATCTCCAGTTTGGGGTTCTTGCTTCCTTGAGTCCTTTGGAAACACCCAATCTCAGTTTCTACCTGCTTCCGATCTTTTGCCATCTCCAAAACAAGACTTATTATCTCCCTTTTCTCCCCAAATTTGCCTGTCTTCTCAACTGAGATTGTAAAAACGTCAGTGCAGGGATCCTCCCTTATAACTAATAGTGATAGCACCTCATGCAAATTGGGGCTCAGATACTGGTTAGAGCCTCTAAGTACTACAGTATTACAAATACGTAATCATCCACGTTGGCATTTCTAGAGCTTCTGCTCATCAATAAAAAAGCACAACAAAATGAAAGAAAAAGCATGTCATCACGACACCTCTGCAAGGTAAGGGAATTTCAGTGTGAAAGAAAGGGCACTGTTGTACCAGGTAGAATGAATACACATTATATAGAAACTAGCCCCAACCCAAAGATCTTACACTTGGCAGATGACCCTTTGGATAAATGCTAGGTTTTTTAAGAGACATGACTCTAGGAAATGTGATACAGCATTGAGTTATCTGCTGCATATATTTCCAGGCAGTCTCAATTCCACTGGATTTTAGCTAAGAGCTATACTATCACATCGGGTATGTCTTTACAAAAGTTTAGGTCATAGTATCGGATTCACTAAGTCCTTTCCTTTTTACTTGGCAAGTCCATTTCAATCAAGCCCTATTTTCTGAAACATCTTTTTTTCAATAAGCCACATTAGTCTGCTTGTAAAAACAGAATGACTGATAGCGTTCTCACTTCATGGATGATGCATTCCTATAAGAAGCCAACTCATCATCTCTTAAAGAATTTTGATGTTCTGGGGGAAGGGGAAAAAAATGTTGCCTTAACCACAGAAAAGGGTTATTATTTTAATGCTCATGACAAATGCACTATGTGGGTAGCTCCAGAATACTAACATTCTCTATAGGCACGTCTAAATGTGCAATTAATGCGAAGCAGTAAATTCCGGCGCTTATTGCACCAGAGTTTATTGCTACTGGAACATGTGCAGCACATTGAACAGGTCAGAGCAGTCACAGCTAACAGCAAACGCTGGGGTCAACCTGCCAGCCTGGGGCTGCTCCTGCCCAGGTTAATGTGCTGCGGAGGGGCTGGCTGGGGCATGAGGGTGTTTCAGTGTGTGGATACTTGGTAGGCAGCCCTGGGACTGAAGCACTCTCATACCCCAGCTAACCACATCAGTCTACATGTGCACTGCTGTGGAGTAAAACAACTCTGCCTCAGGATAGTAATTGTATTTACGAGTACTACCCTGCTGCAGAGTTTATTAGTTTACTCCAATCTAATTGCCCTGCACATGTAGACACGGAGACATTTACTGCATAGCTAATTAGTTTACTCAGCAGTAAACGTTTCTTATAGATGTGCCCTATATGCACAGTACAGGTACTGTGGCAGTTCAGACTTTTTATCGCTACATCTCAGGGATGTTCTGCAGGGATCACCTATAGAAGCGACTGAGAAGTTCCATCTACATTGGCCATGCAGCCCTCAGCCTCTGTAACAAATACTCCACAAAGGCAGTAATCAGTGTTAATCACACTGATAATTTCTCTCCTAAGGACACCTGTCTCTCTGGAAACAAACCAGACCACTAATATTACATATGGACAATGCCCAATCTCTCTAAGTGCCCTGTTATCCCTCAACCTAATTTAGGACAGTCATTTTTATTTCTCTCTTCTTTTCACAGGCAGCATGTATTAAAAGACTTCAGACCTCCACTTCCTCGACTATCCCATACCTTGTCGGGTTCACATTTATCTGATCAGTGCACTTGGATGTACTTGCCAATGTGCATCATCTGAACCACATTTTGTAAAATGAATAAATAAATAAATAATGGTGCTTGAGTCTGAGCCTGTTTCTCAGACACAATAAAATAGTAATAATTCATGTTCCTTTTGTGATAAATGCAGTTGCCTGAGTTTCATGAAGCGCCTGGAGAAAAATTTACAGTACAACAGAATAATAAACACTAGAAGTGGACACAGAATCACTACAGAAGAGGACTGAAAAATATGCTCCCATAAAACATAGACCATTTATTCAAACCAAATTGCAGGCCTAGCCTTAGTTATTGTATGGTAAATACTGTACAAGCTTATCTGACATGGAAATATATTGTTTAAAAGACAGAGTCATTGTAAACAGACCATTAGGGTTCAATCCTGCATCCCTTCGAATCAAGAGGAATATTCTCAGTCATTCTAGGGGGGCAATGCTTGCTGGCCACACTAAACTATCAATCAGCCCTCAAAGCCTTAGAATACCATTGTGTATGATACAAGTCATTCCCCAAAACTGGTGGGGTTTCTATCCTTTTTGATCTGCCTTCTAAGAGTTAGAGGATGAACTTGGGGGGGGGGGGGGGGGGGGGGGAA
>NW_005842314.1:569304-572268 GCF_000455745.1 Alligator sinensis
AAGGGAAAAATCCCACTATCCATTTTATTGGAACTGCCTTGGTTGATTAATCAGGCTGTAGATTAGGTTTCTCTATTATAGTATCTCCAGAACATCTAAAATACATCAGGTCAGATCTACAACAAAATCAGATTATTCCCATTTACAAAGTAGGAGTCATATTTTGCATAATAAGTCACAGAGCACTTGTCTAGAACAGTAGTTTCCTTTTTGAAAGGAGGCACAGAGCTCTTCAAATTGTAAGTGTGGATATTCACATACTTTTCAGCTATCATAGTTATCTTTTGCAGACCTCTCAGACAGTTTGCAGGCCCCCAGGTTGAAAGCCACTAGTCTAGATTCTCATTGATTCAACTGACAGCTTTGCTACGTTTTATTTCCTTGAACTTTCTTGACCCTCAATAACACATCATACATAGGACCACATTTTCAAGAGAAATGTAGTTGTCTAAGATTTAGTTAGACTCCTACCAGTTAAACTCCTACCAGACTTTTTGAAGTGCTTCAAACAGCTTATCTTACATATTTCAGGGGTGTTGGTCATAGCCCTGTTGGTCTAAAGACAGGTAGACAAGATTCTTTGGGTAAATGTGAATGTGTCTACATATGTGCTATAATGTGCATTAGCCTATTTTAATGCACATTAAAGTGTCACAAAAACTGTGCTCTTTAGCTAATGTACATTAAAATAGGCTAATGCACATTTTTCTAGTACCTCACAACAGAGGTACTAGATTTAATGCGGATTACCTAACGTGCATTAATGAACATGTACACATGCCCTGTGATATCCAACTGTTTAGTTGGTCTAATAAAAGGTAACACATTTACCCAAAGAACTTTGTCGAACAGCTTAGAAACTTATTCAAATCAACAGGAGTAGGGCATGTACACTGCTTAGATATGGCAAATCCCAACACGTATCTCTTGTGTTTTTAGGCACCTGCATACTTATGAAAACTGGCCCTGGATTTGCATATGATTAAAGATAGAAGGCAAGCTTTTCTTTTTCTTTTTTCTTTTTCTCTTTTTTTTTTTTTTTTGGGGGGGGGGGGGGGAGTTTTTAGAGCCAGATTCAACCCACTTCCGCCTCAGATTTGTAGCAGACAGCCCATTGAAAATACTCCACAGAGAAGAGCTGAGTGAGCTCTTGTAGGTTTGCTATGCAAGATGTCTGCAGTGCTTCTGATAAGACCAAATGGACAAATACAGTTAATGGGAAGCAGGCACTGCAGGAAGAAAGGCAAAAGCAAACAACAAGTGTAAACGACCTAATCAAGAAGGGTCAGACTTGCTTCTGTAGATATACACTCAATCACTTGCAGCAGTACTCCAAACCCTCCTCAGACATCAGTCTCAAATTAATTGCAACCCTTGTGTGTTTCCCAGAGGTGTTTGCTTAACAGGCAATTCTTTGAACAAGAAGCATTTTTAATGATTCTATCAAATTTGTCTTAACAGGTTTGAGATGTATAGTAATTTATTTTAGCATCAGAAATGCATGGCTTAGAGCTTCAACACACTCCCCACACACTTCTCTCCATATCCATGTCACCTCATCACTCCCTGAGCCCTTCTGTACCTATCACTACCCTTCCTCCAGATCCTTCCATCCCTCCGCTCACTCCACCTGTCCTAGAGTCCCCATGTCAAAACATGGATTTATACTACCTCTTGGTATTTCTTATCCCTTGTCTAAGACATAAACTCAACTTGGGAAAACAGCTGTTAAAGACATGACACTAACCTTTTTAGGCAAAAGGAACAGAATTATTGTGAAGGCTTTTAGAAGCTTGATTCTAATGTGCATTGCAATTTTCACTCTGATATGGCTAGCAATATTATACACAGAGAACAAGAGAGAAGTCACCATATATATCTAACTCTGATGGGCTGTACCTACATGCATACCTTGAGAAACCTACTTCTTACTGTAGTGATTCCACAAGTGGATGCATGTGGTGTAGAAATGAAAGCATCTTCCAACAGTACATCTCGGCCCACTGCAAATTAAGTCTGATACTACATTCAACCAGGCTTACCTTAAACCAGTTTCAGCCATTTTGAAACTAGTTTATGTGCACTCAACATTTTATCTGTTGCAGGTTTAAACCAGTTTCTGATTACTTCAACCAGTTTGTGTAACTTGTGTCTCTAGCCCACAAACAGAGGTTGGGAGGGGAAATGACTTACTCATGGGAAGCTGCTAGAGAGCATGCGTCCTTCTGTGTTGCAAGGGGCTCCTCGTTGCTCCCTGCAACACTGTAGGACAATTCCCACTCCTCTCTGGTAGCCTTGAGGGGTTAACTATGGCTCCAACAGCATGCTGCACCCCTAAATCCCTAGTCCCAATCCCAGCTCTGCTGGGCAGAAACTGCAAAAAGAAAACTTGAAAAGAGAGGTGAGGCTTACCTCTCTTGGCCTGAACTGGGCAGCAAAAGGCCTATACCGCACTGAGACCTGAACACACAGCTGGGGTTCAGCCATGCATGCTAGACAGAAACACCACGGCTGTAGAAACAGCAAAAAAAAGGCCCAGGCCTATGGCTGCGTCCTGGACATCCGGTCTCAGCTATACCCCATGCTGAGATGATACAATTACAAAACAGAGGGGGCCAGGCCCCTATAGCCAGCAATTGCCATGACCCATTCCTGAGCAGTTTCCTTCAGTGATTAACAGCCCCATGGCATTAACCCCACTTAAGGCCTGTATAGCCAGTAACTGCCAGGACCCAGACCAGTGCAGTTTGTTTCAGTGATTAACACCCCCATGATGTTAACCCACTTAAGAAAACAAAGAAAAGAAAGAGAGAGGAAATAGGAGTCTCAAACTGCAAAACAGACTTTCTCTCCCTCTACCTGAGGCTTTCCCTTCAAATAGTGCTTGCTTGCGTTTCCAGCAAAGATGGGGGAAGACCCCCCCCATGGGGAGCAGGTTTTTTAGCTCCCGATGTAGCTGTGCAG
>NW_005842314.1:572299-582051 GCF_000455745.1 Alligator sinensis
GGAAGATGAATAAGCCCCCAGGAGGAAAGTAAGAGAACCTTAGTGAGTGGTTCTTATGTACATCATCCACACCTTGTCCAATCCAGGAGGGACACATTTCAGTCTTTCTCCCAGCCAATCTGTCTGAAGCCTCCTCTGCTTCCTCTGGCCAATGAAGCCAGAGGATTTTATGTATTTTCCCCACATGCAGGCCCCCCAGAACAACAGGGGCCATCTTGCCCATATCAAAACATGTGCACACCCACCCACACACATATACACAAATACTAAACCCAATGTGTGTACAGGTGTTACACACACATGAAGAAGAATGTGTGTTTGTGTGTATTATACACACACACACACAGACACACAAGCTCTTAAATGCAATGTCCCCTTCTCCAAAAATATTGCCTAAGTCTACACCAACCATGCAGTTGGTCCAATAGAAGTCATCACTCACAAAAATCCTTGTACCTATTAGACTGCTTGTTGTAAGGACGAAGAACAAGAGCATGTGCAACTGGTGCTACCTTAATAAGGGGGGACACATGCCCCACCTGCAACTGGAGGCGAGGGGTCCCCCACGGGCAATCCTGTGGTCTGGGAGGGGGCCCCGCATGGGTGATCCTGCGGTCCGGGTGGGGTCCCCCAGGTGATCCTGCAGTCCAGGGAGGAGGGGTCTCCCGGGGTGATCCTGCAATGGCTGATCACTGCACTCACTGCAGCTGCTTCCGGGAGTGGCTTCAGCCACTTCTGGAAGCAAGCGCCGGCCAATTGCTGCAGCCACTCCCAGAAGCAGCCACAGCCACTCCTGAAAGTGGCTGCAGTGAGCACAGCGATCGGCCAGTGCTTGCAGGGGGAGCACCGGCATTGCCGCCTGCCCCCCTGCCCATCGCCTAAGAGGCAAGCGTGGCCATCAGGGAGTGCACCAGCACTCTCACAGGGTGCACGTGCACCCCCTATGCATCGCCACTGAACAAGAGAGTAAGTGACTTGGTCAAACAGGCTAGGGACAGAAATTACACATAAATTGGTATAAGCGAGTGAAAACCAGTTCAAATCTGTAACACAACAGAAGTTCAGTGCACATAAACTGCTTTCAAAATGACTGAAACTATTTTAAGATAAACCTGGATAGATGTAGTATCAGACTTCACTGATTTAGATTAAATTGGTTTTTTAAACTTCTGTCCCAGATCTCCTCCAGTTTCAAGCTAACTCACAGTCCCCCAACATCCCAGGTTGTTTTGCACCATCCCCACAAACCCATCCCTTGGGCTAGCCGTGGCCCAAACCATCAGCTGGGAGGTGTGCGCTAGTGCCCCCACAGCTTCTGGCCTGGGCCACTGCAGGCATGTGGCTGCATTTCTGGTATGAATGTCTGTTCAATTGCTTATCGGTCCAATCTATGCAATTTAGACTGAGCTCTGAAGATTGAATCGATTCAGCCTCAGGCTTTTTGACTGTCTATACTTAGCCCCAGGGAGTCTCTGGTTAAGCCACCCTTTTAACCTCAATCTCCTGAGATCCAGCTCGAGGACTCATAAGCTTGGCTGACAGGGTTTCATGCCTGGTCTCATATCAACACAATCAACTTCTCATGTGTACACACATAAATCATGCCTGTTGGCCTCACTGTTAGCTGGGGTATCTGCTACACAAACTAACAGGTATTTTGGTAACTGCATGCAAGTGCAAACCATTGCAAGTTCTAGTCCAGGAAATAGCCTTTCATCACCTGAGAATAAAGATATTGTTTAAAAAAAAAATCACAAAATAGTCTGTTAATCCCAAGTAGAAAGCTCAAGATTAAAACTCTCCCTGTTGCACTCAAGTTACATTGTAATGGGCAGAGGATGCCCACATAGTATGACACCATAATAGTATGGTGTGATCTTTGTTTGCTCTCAACCATGACTTAGGCTTTCTTGCCTAGTCCTGTTGTGGCTTTCCTGGCCTGGATCAAGTGCTTGTCCTGACCAAGATCTTATCTTGCCCTGTGCCTTGCTCTCCTGGACAAGGATTGAAGTCTAGCTTGACCTGGGCTTCCACTCTGGTGATCTGCCCTTGTGTGATCCCCTCGAACTGACTCACTTAACCCTTGTGCTTCTTTCCCTGAGTCTTTCCATTGTTTTGCTGGGGTTGAGTGGGGATGGATGTCTTCCTTTCTAACAGGCTTCCCTAAGCTTTTATGCTTGTGTAAATTATTTTAAAGTATCATGCTACTATTCTTCTATATGGGTTGAATTGCACCTCTCCAAAACAAGATAAAAACTAATCCCCTAATTATTTGTGAAGTTCCCCTTTGTAAGATGCAGTCTATCCTCAGCTAACAACCCATAAGTATAGAATGAACTCCCCAAAAGACTAAGGGCCTAAATTAACATCATCACTCTCCACTTAAGGAGTAGAGAGCTAGAATGAGCTGTCTCTACCTAAAGTCAGGCAGATGGCAGAGATGGAGGGTATCTTGCTGACAAAATCATTCAGAAAGGCATATGCTTTCCTAGACTAAAACCAACTTTGTTTCATAGCATTTGGCCAAGTAGACTGTAGTACAGGGAACTCATGCTTCTCTGAGTGAATCTGTCTTAAAGAAGGGGGGCCTCTGCCTTCCCCACCCACAGATTAAATTCATTGTTAAATACTCGGTTAACCAAAATACAGGCTGGCCAATGGAACCACACTGAATAGGTGTGAATCATGTAATGTAATGCAGCTTTTGAAATACAGTGGGATTGAGGGTGGCATCAGAACATGCATAAAATAGAACAGGTTTTAACGATCGATGAGGATGAGATTTGTGGCCCTCTCGAGTTTGACACAGGGTGTGATACAGCAAAGTGCTTGGGCACAGACTTAACTTCCTTGCTGGGCTCTGTGAGGCTATGCAAGTGCCATGGTCCTATCTATAGGCCCCTCCCTGCTGAGCCTGCTGTAAAACAACCTGTGCCCACTCACTTTTCTCCTGTGTATGTGCTAAGACCCAGCAATTAGGCAGCATCAATGGCATGGGAGGTTGGAGCTTAGTTCTCATTCCCAGTCCTAGACTTAGTGGGTAACCAGGGTGGGTGTAGATGCACTACCTCCCTAAATCAGGGTTGAAACTTCTAGATATCAGGTACAAGAACTATGATGAGTCAAATGCCCTTGTTCTTGGGAGGCTGTACAGCTGCAATCCGTGTCGTTTCACTTGTTAACCTGTGAGGACCCTGTGTCAGTACTTTCCAGCCTGTGATACCTCACCTTTGGGGAGACTTGTAGCTGCTTCTCATCCTTTCACACTGGCTAAAGGCTCCTGCTGAGAGTGACTGTCTTTACAGAGAGTCGGAGCTCATGTTCCAAACTGGCCTAGCAATGATGTGCAAATTGGAAAAGATTCTTAAAAAAAAAACCCAACCAAGTAAAATGAAAGAAGCCCTTCTCCCCCACACACACCTCACTGGGCAGCAGCAAGAAATCACCCAATATTATCAAGAAAAACAACACAGATTATGAGTTCTATTTCAACAGATGGCTAAGATTACTGTTAAAAACACTGTGTGATCTATGCATGTGTTATACCCCCAAAGGTTCCTAGAGAGCCAAGTTCTATCAAACTGCAAATTTAAGCTAGAGGCTATATTTGTTGGCTTGCAGGGGGGTGAGGGGTGGGGAACAAATTGGCAGAAATTACTCCCAAATCCAATGGCAATCCGACATGATAGTGGAGGTACAGCCAGGTGAACTGTGGGAGACCTTGTTAATTGGACAGGAAGAAAAAAAACAACCCACGTAGTCTCTTTCCACACTGGCTTTTTTCCTTTTATTCCCTCCTGAAGCAGAGCTCACCAGCACATTATGGTTTGCAAGATGGCACAAGCTGTGATCCTCTGGCATACATATGACCACTGCATGTTTGCTTGGGTCAAGCCAGCAAGAGGCAGCGTTTTTAGGCACTTGCAGCAGTGCAAGGTAGAAAGCTTGCCCTTGATGCCCAAATTGTCAGAGCTAAGAGCAGAATGTAGCCCCAGGAGGATCTAACCTAGCTTCCTCCATGACACAGGTATCTTCTGATGGTATTACTATGTAATGCCTTTGTCAAAAGCAAGGTCTGGTTTTATTCTGAATTACTGCAATGGAGATGATCCCACAAGTTGAAGCCTTTGCTCTTGCTGAAATGGGCATAATTTCTGCCACTGTTGGCAGAGGCCAGGATTTATCCTCCACCTAAACTGCTTCTAAGATGGAAGGTTTCCCTCCCATCACCATGGAACTGGTTGGTAAGTCGGGGGAATAAAGCGGGTGTGAAGGGAGAGCTAAATGAAACTAAGAAAAAGAAAAATGTGTTCCTTGCAGCTTAGAAAATCTGCCCTCCTCCATGCACTTTGTGTTGGGCCACCTTCTGAAGGGGCAGAAAGGAAGGTTGATTTTAATGACACATTTGTGTGTCCTTCAGGTGATGCTTCTTACTTTGCCATTAGAGATGGGTTCTAAAGCATATTTTAGAATTTAACTTGTAAAAAAAAATATATTGGGATTAACAAGAAATGTTATCCTTGGTCTTGAATTCTTTGGGATGACTTCAGAGAAGCCTACAACAAGGATCCTCATTTTCTATTAAGTTCAATAGGATCTTAAAAACAAACTCTATATGATTAAATTACACTTCTAGAGAATCCTACTTATTTCATCTTCATTAAATGAATTCAGTCATTTTCCATAACAGTAATGAAAACAAATTTTCAGAACAAGATCAACTTCAGCCGAACAGTCAAGCTGAACATAGTAGGCCTACATTGATTGTGATCTTATACTTATTAAACCCATGTACTAGAACACAGCTTAACTGAGATGAGGAAGGGGCAGTGTACAGTGCCCAGAATATCATGAGAAATTTTGGCTGGAAGACTATATATTCAAAATGGCTAAGACAGACAAAATATATATGAGGGGGAAGAGAGGCACAAAGGTCAAATGACTCATCTGAGGTTACACTGGAGGTCAACAGCAGAGCCAGGAATAGAATTTACATCCCTTGGCTTCCAGGCCAGTGCATTATCTACAGGACCAAGGACAAAAAAGAAGCATTATCCATCACCTTCAATTCCATGGTGGTTGGCACCTGGGAAACCCGCACCAGATTGAGATTATGTTAAGTAAGAGGAAGGAAAGAAGTGGCAACCCCTCTGTCACCCCCAAAATGGCATAGTGAAATCAAATGTGACAATGTCCTTAAGTTATAAATATCTGGCCATGCGATGAGGAAAAGATACCAAGGGAAGATGCAGCATGTGGTGTAGGCACACCAAGTGGAAATCCAGTCAGAAGCAGAGTAAGGCATGTTATTCCTTGGGGCGAGCACAGAGCGCTAGCAATGAGAAGTTTCAAATGTCTGTCAAACCCCCATAGGAATTAAACTGGCAGTCTGCAGAACTGAAATACAATTGTAATAAGTACTGACTTAAATATTCATTGCAATTCATCCAAAATGCAGAGCAGGATGATGTAAGGAAAGGATCAAAAGTTTGATTACAGAGGCATCCTTACTGAAAACGACTCCAAGTTGACATAGGATTTTGATTCCAGGGCTCTTATTTTGATTTTTTTTTTTTTTTATAAACAATGTACATCCTTAGTTATCCAAATTCCTGCAGTACCTTCTATAAGGCAAAACCAGTTCACAGCTTGAGCAGTCTTCAGAGAAAAGCAGCTCTTTAACATTTTATATGCTCGTATTTTTAAGGGGAAGGAATGGCTCATTTAACTACTTGGGTCAATACAGCTTTAACCTGTAAGCGCCAAGATTCCCTAGTCAGACTAAGAAAGCTTACCCTGAAAGGAGGATAGACAGGACGATGAGTGACTTAACACATCAGGGACAAACACTACTTGCTTCTCTACTATAGGATGTTTTATCACATTTTTTCTTGTATATAATACCCATGTTTCCCCCTTCCCCCTGACACCAAATAGAGTGGGGAAGGTGATTTTTTCTGACAGAAGTTCAAGTCCCCTGCTTTAATTCATGCTCCAGGGTCTAGCAGCTGTTGCATTAATATTGAGGGAGCTGAGAGCCAATTGACTTAATGGCTCATTGTTCTTCACTCTAGAAGTGCTGACAATAGTCTCTCCTTAGTAAGGGTCTTGACAGTCCGCTGATCAAGCTAATTTCTTAGGCAATTTTGGTATCAACTAGTTGCTCCTGGCCTCTCTCTTCAAGGACTTGGAGACTCCAACTCCTTTCAAAACCACACGTCTACCAGGGAAGACGAGTAACTGGAAAAAAAGCATTTTTTGCCCCTCCCGTTATTCTTCCTTTCAAAAGAAGGTACACATTATGTTCTGGGGCATGTTGTATGTGGAAAAATATAGTATGATTCTTGCCTGTTATTCAATTCTATTATGTGAATGAGCACTTCTTGCTCTAAATGGGGGAGAGAACTCCACTGTGTCTACTACACACAGATTTGGATACCATTGGTCCCCCTTGGGGTAACAAACAGCCCTTTTAACTCCAAAACTGCCAATTTGTGAATTCAGGTGAGCAAGACTTGCTGTATTTGTGCCTATCAAAATGTCTTTCAAAGAAACAAGCAACCATCAGCACAAACAGTAGCACCTGCTGTGCAGGTGGTGCCTTTGTAGGGCCACTAAATTAAGGCTTTTTTTGCATGATTTAAATATTAATCCCTTTCTTATTGTTGTCATGGGTGTCTACAGAAGTACCAGTCAGAATATTTTGCAGCAGGAAGAACTTTCACTTTCACTTTGACCAACCTTGGGTTCAATGTAGGCCTGGATCCAAAATGCTTCTTTCTGATGAGAATAACTCCCAAATTGGGATTCATTTGGATCCAAAGTTTTGTTAAAGACTGCCCAGGCTTAAAGGAAATTAAACATCACAAAGCTGCACCATTCAACCACTGCTACTGAATTATTTTGTGTGGCTGTTCCAATTTCAACAAGAAGTTCATTGGAAAAATCAGAATCAGAATGGTCTATTGCATTCACTTTTCTGTTCATCCATATTTTTCATTTATTCTTACTATTAGATTATGAAATGGGGTTTTATAGTACGTCATATAATAATAATATAATTTTTCTATAATTATGTTTCAACGCTATCGCACAATCTTGATGGGAGAGGGGGAGAGCGAAATTGCCAAGGATGATTTCAATGGATTTTTTTTCTTTGGGGGTGGGGACAGACGCATTTTGAAGGGCTGACAATTTTCCTGCCTGGAAGTGCTCTTTGCCAGTCAGCTCTCTAAGAGAGACCGTCAAAATCATTTTTTTTCAGCCTCTTTGCTTTTATTTGCACAATATAAAAAGCATAGGAGCTTATGCTGAATGAAACGCAACAGACCTTGTGATCCCAAGTCATTAAAGGGCTTTAGAAAATCCCTTCCGTAAAGGTTTGTGCAAAGCTAACAGTGGAGCACCCTAAGGCTCCTTGTCTGCATTGTTTATAACAATGCAAAAGAGGCAGTTTTAGAGTCTATAAGCAAAGGAGATTAATATAACCATTCCAGAAATGTCAGGAAGGTCACAGAATCATCGAGAAGAGGTATAGGAAATGGCTTATCTCCTCCCAATGAAGAATTGTTCTTTACAGTATATTAACAATGAGACTCTCCTTTCTTTCTATCTGTGGATGAAATGAGCCTCACTTATACAATCTTCTCCTGGAGTATGATGCAAACCCACTGAATCAAAGCGAAAGACTCCCATTGACTTCAGGAGGCTATGGATGGGGTCCTTGGAAAGCAGAATGCTGTTAAGCCTTCCCATTATCTTGGAAGAAATATTTTGTAGAGCCTAAGGATGCAGCCTAAGGATGCAGCTGCTAGGTGTAACAGTCCCTTTAGTGTCAGATTCATTGGTAGCCAAAAGGTTCAACAAAGATTTATCCCAAACCAAAAGAAACCTTCCAGACTTCCAGCAGAAGGGAATGTCAAATCTCACATGACCTGATGATGATGGGAGTGACAGTAGAAAGTTTACTACTTCCTAAATAATTTCCTATGGAAAGTGTTTCTGGGTTCAAGTTAGGACTAGAAGTGACACAACTAAAGAAAATATTTTCTGAAATGAGGCAGAAACATTCAAGGAGAAAACAGAAGTACAATTAAAGAAAACAGCATGAGAGCAACTTCAAGAAAGACTTCTTTCTTTAAAATGAAACAGCAGCGGCCAATGAGATCCACGGCATACAGTACAGCTAGAAACATGGGACAATCTGTTACCAAGCTAATTTCATTCTGCTCAAAAAAAGGGAAAATGACACTGGGAGAACAAACCTCCTGCCCTGTGAGGAACACTTGGGTGACTTGAGGGAGATATAAATCCATACTGCTCCCTGGCACTGTAGGAGCTAATGACTGAAAATGGAGACCATTGGGACACGTTTACTTTTCCTGTTGCAGACTGCTGCCACTCTGCTACACCAATTTGCTGTAATCAGCTCCACTCTCTTCTGTTGATAATTCTGCAGCATGTTGAAGCAATAGGCCTTTTCCCAATGGACCTGAGCTATACAGATGGCTCCATTTGTGTTATTCCATCACCTCTTACTACTTCTGCATCTAACTAAATGGCATTTAAGAGAACAAACGCGCAGCCCTTTTGTTGTTAAAGGACCCACATTACATTTATCTCTTCTCTAGTCCTTTCAGCCCTGAAGTGCTTTCACAAATAGAGTAGAAAGATATGTAACATTACACTCAAGGCCCCAATTTCTAAGAGGGAGTGCTGATTCTGATTAATAGCTTCAGATGCTTTTTAAAGGGCTTCATTTCCAGCAAACTCTAACCAACCTCCCTTGGCATATCAGCTCTCTTGTGGGCATCCACTAACAGAGGACCCTCAGATCACTAACCACTTGAAAAAAATTAGGTCAATGACATCTTAACTTCCAGAGTAAGGCAACCAAGGCTGCAGCAACATCCTAGATGTTAATCAACGTGAAACTAAGGAATATTTAAAGAGACACTAGTGTCACACACACACACACACACACACACACACACACACACACACACTACTACAGAACTCATTAAATGATGATCTCCCTCCCCTGCTCTCCATATTTCCTCTTTTTAATCTCTCATGCAGATTTCTCTGCTTTCCTGCTCCACCTGTAAGGGCAGTTGTTTTGTGGGCTCTAGTGGATATAGCACAGGACCAACAGTCTGGAAACCTGTCATTAGGGCTGTGCGAAGCTTCAGGTGCTGATTCGATTCAGAGGAGCTGAATCTCCAAATCTGAATCGAATCAGGGGACCAATAAAAAGGTCCAAATTGATCTGAAGCTCTCTGAATCTTAGGAAAAGATTCGGAGAGCTTTGATATTCGGGCAGTCCCTGCCCGCTGCAGCATGGAGCTGGAGCCAGACTCGGAGCTCGTAAGTAGGGAATGGAGGATTGGGGGAGGGGACCATGGGGGGACCCTTGCCAGGCCCCATCCCCTGCCTGCTTCGCCAGCCCCGCCATGGCTGCCCCTTCCTGCCCCCAGCTCAGTACTTTAAGAAAAAGTCCCAGTGATCATCAGGTGCCGGGAGGTGGGGCAGGCGAGGCAACCTTTGAAAAAAAAACCCGAGATAAACCCTGGGACTCGCCAGCTCCTGCAGCAGCCTTGGGGCTTTGGGGGCTCGTGCAGAGAGCAGTGGCATGGGGCAGCGGGGGGCAGTGCGGATCACCCCCCGCTGGCAGGAACTGGTGAGTCCAGGGGGTTTTCTTGGGTTTTTTTTTCCCTAAAGGGCCAGAGCTGCAGGGGGGGGGGGGGGGCGCG
>NW_005842314.1:582061-591757 GCF_000455745.1 Alligator sinensis
CCCGGCAGCACCCGCTGAGTCAGGGCTTTTTTTCCCCAAGTGCCGGGAACTGGGGAAGGCGGGACAGCTATTGCCAGGGCTGGGAGAGTGGGCAGGGGATGGGCCTGCATGATTCAGAGATTTGGCAGCAGCTGAATATCCGAATCAATTCGGGACAGTGATTCAAATCACCAAATCAAATCGCTGTCCCCCGAATAGGCTGAATCCTAAGCTGAAGTGAATACTAGCCGCTTTGCACAGGCCTACCTGTCATGGGTGAGTGACCCTGGCCATGCTAATGCATTTCCCTATGCCTCAGGCTCTGTATACTTGTAAAGCAATCATTCCAATTATCCCTAATCAATTATAAAGAAGTCCACCAATGGCAAATGCCACATAAGAGCTAGGTATTTTCATTCTTACTTAGATCTAATGTGAGAGAGACATTACCAACTATGCTCCAACCCCAAGGGGATATTACTCCTCTTCTCTTCCAGGGCACATTCTTCTTATGAACTTCGTAGGCTTCCAGTTCAGATTTGCTGCTACTGAGATCAATAAACATCTTCTAGGGGAGTCAGGAGACATACCCATGAGAGAATCCTACAGACTGGTGATGCAAGTGATTATCAACCCGACGCTAAAAGTGACCACACCAAACGTTATCTAAGGCTTAAGTGAGTAACTTCTAAATGAGATGAACTTTTTCCCCAGTCCAAAATTCTTTCTGTTTTTAGTTACCTCACTGGCTACAGTACTTCTAGGGGGAAACAGGATTTGTCATGCAGAGAATAGACTCCCAGCATTGCCAATGCAAAATATTGCTTCAGCTCTCAATAAAATAATGTGATTGGCTTATTCTTATTATTATGAATATGAGTCTTAATTTCCCCCTCTAACATTTTCTGCCTTTGTGGTGCACTCAGCTAGTATTTTCAGATTATTTATGCAGCCATGGAAGTCTAGAAACTGTGCTTAGAAAATGAAACTGCATGTTTTTGTCTGGTCTCATGCCTTCATTCTTTGAGAGTGAAGAAGAAAAAAAAGGCAGCTATTGCATGAGCTGTCAACATGGGCATCCCCCATAAGCTGGGTAAAAGCAGTTACTCAAATTTGACTTTTACCACAAGGCATTTTATTCATCTCGGAGAAACACAGATGTGGGAATCTGAGTAATCACAGAATTGTGGGTTTCATTTGCAACAAGACTTTGGCTGGATATTAGCAATAGAGTATTACATGCCAGGGATTCAGAAGTCTCTCTCCCAGCACTCTTGCCCTGTCTTACACTTTTGAGATTCTGGGACAGCTCCAACCTAGAGTCCTCCTTAAATCCGCATCTTGTTCTCATGCCCTACTCCCACTGTGCAAGCATATCTCAAGTGAATTGGCTACTCTGTCTCGACTAAAACATTACTGGAAATCATAGAAGTTGCTAAAACTGCAGAAACATTAGTGATGAGGTTGTTACTTGATGAGTACTTCTTCTATAGCTGGCCTTGCCATGGGGTCTGGAGACAATCAATTCGTCTTTAGGTGCCGTCTCAAGTGACCAGTACTTGTTGGTCTCATTTTCTGAGGTACATTTGAAGATATTACTGAAACAAGTGCTATAAAACATAACCCGTGTATGATAAAGTGCCAAGATGGCAATACCAATAATGCTCCTGTTCAGTGTATTGGATGTTTCCTGAATAAAAATTGCAGTTATGTACTCTGTGTCCTAGTCCCAGCTCCAACTTCATTGTTGGCCTTCATACCTTTCTCTCAGGTCACATCTACATCAGAAATGTTCAATGGTATAATTAGCATGCCTGCAGAAACCTGTGAAGGTGACTGCACTATTTAGGGTAGCTTGTATAGAGCAGCATGGCCTATTTGTGTGCTGCTGCTTGACCTAGGGTTCTGGTGTAGACATGACCCCAGTCTGACCATCTTTAAAATGGGGATATCACTCACATGCTAATTTTCTGATATATTGATTGATTAGTAAATGCTTATATTGCACTTGGAAGATGCACAGTACAAAATAAGTGCCGGGAAGCTTTCATCTGTCAACAGTACTCATTTCACTGTCTGATTCCCAGCTCAGCAATGGCAGATTCCCAGTGAGTGATATGCATGCAATGGGTGTATTCCTCTATACAACAATGGCTTTTCAATGAATAATCTACCAACAACAACCACTTCCAGTATAATTAAGTAATTAATTATATTTTCTAATCTATTAAGCCTTGATTGCTTATCAAAGCATTCAGCTGGATCACTTTCCTCTTGTCATTTCCAATTAATTTTGCACATTTTTTTTAACAAAGGGGGAGAGGGGGGAGTCTCAACCTTCACAAGAAGACTTTTTTTTCCTCCCCTTGAGAGCAGCAAGTTTTTCAGACACCGCTCTAACAAATGCCAAGAGAACCTTGTGAACATGATTCTGCGCCAGTACAAGACACCTGATTTCCAGCAGGTACTCAAAAGTTTGGTTTTGTTTGGAAAAATACCAAGTTTCCTAGTTAGTGTCTTATGGCTCTGATTTGCTTCTGCTACTATACAGTTGCATTCAGCACAATGCAGGATTAAGTCCCACAGCAGGGGGTAATTAGAGGGATCAGTAATTTAAGGCATTGGCATCAAATGTAAGAATCAGCATAGATTAAAATGGAACCTAATTAATATAAAAGGAAAGAAAGTTGGGCCAGAATCTTAGCAGGTTTAGATTTGCACAGCTGCATTGAAGCCAATGGGGTTATACTGATTTACACCAATTGAATGTGTGGTGCTCAGTTTCCAGTTTTGTGTGCCCAAAGTGAATGATGGATTATCACAACTCTGGGGTTTTTTGCCAGGTTTTTACCATCACTTTGCTTTGTGACCTTACTCAGGCTGCTTACTTTTGCTATGACCTAGCTGTCCTCTGTGTAAAATAAATGAATACAATATTAAAGCCACGTGAGGTCTAGTTCCCACATGGAAAAGATGTTGTGATGTTTAGATAAAAGACCTGAAGTCAACTGAGAGGTAGTTAATGGTGTTAGTCTTAAATCAGGCAGAAAAGATTTGCATCTTTACAGATCAAATACATTAGAGAAGTCTGGCATATGCTTAAGTAGGCAGAGGGACTGCAGGAAGTGAAGCTGCTACATAGGAAGTAGTGATTGCAAAGGATAGAGAAAGGAGGAGGAAAAAGGTGGCATTGCTGAGAGAGGCAAGGTGGGTAGGAAAGAGAAAAACAAAGATGTTAAGCCCTATGCCCCTCAATGGATTATGAAAAATAATCCAGGTAGTGGAATAAGAATCTGTAGTCTAGGATAGACCATGCTTAATGCAATCCAGTCTGTGGGTGACTTCTTGTTCTGCTATTTCCCATTGAAATACTGTCATTGAACTACCACAACTATTATATGAATATGACCATTTCAGAGAGCAAATATATCCTGATCAGTTTTGGTTGCTCTTCCGGGGCATGGGGTGCACCATTTCTAATGTTTAAGAAAATGGGTGCTATGTCTCTACCTTGGAATTTCATAATGACTGGTAGGGGAAAGACGCTTCTTAAGAGAAGCTCATCAAAATGAACAGTCAGATCTAGAGAGACGGATTGCATCTCTCCCTACCATGCCCAATGATTGAATGCAGTCACTATTTGATATCTGCAAAATATGACATACCGAGGGCTAGATTTATACTTGGGGCACAGTCCTTAGTAAGGAATATTTCAAAAGCTTCCCTAACTCAGGAACAGCCCTGGGAGGCAGCCAAGCCACAGCAGCATCATCCCTTCCCCACTGTCCAATAACAAGGTAGCTCCCTGATTAGCCTACATAAGCAGCAAACTGCAAGCCCCTCTTACAGGGGGTTTAGCTATTAAGGGCAAGAGTGCAGGTGGCAGTTAAAATATGATGGGGGAACACAAGTTGTGCCGCCTCTTGGCCCTCCTGCTCTGAGGAATGGAAAAAAAAAACATGTGGGGAAAGGCATTTGTCCTCTCTTGTTCAATGAAGCCCTCAATTATTGAGGACTGCTTATTATGAAAGACGCTACAAAAAATGTTTCAATTGAGAGTCAATTGTCTGAAAGCACTTTTTGCTCAGACTGGAATGCCTGTGACTTGCGATGGAGGGGGCGCACCAACTGTAATGCAGTGTCCATCTCTCAAGGACACAGGGGAAGGTCGCCTGAGCATCTTGAGGTGCAGATAGGATCTGGGGTCTTTGTGCTTGTAAAGAGCTCCTAATTAACTAAACTCAGATTAACCTCAATAGAATAAAAGACTGAATCATCCCAAGAAGATTTCCAGGGGATCTGGGTATTGCCAGCCTGATGCATAGGTTGCTAAGCCATCTCCCCCAGCTAACTCTGTCACTTGGTTGATTGACAGCCAGCTATTCTCTCTCTAACAATGACTAACTACTACATCCTGCAAGAATTACAGCTGTGATGTAGAGATTAAGTTTTCTGCTTGGGCTGCTTCTGCTTGCTTGCACGCACATTCTCTCTCTCTCCAAGTCATATCTTTGTGAAATAAGATGCTAAAGATAAGGGACCAAATTCATTCCTGATGCAATGCCAGTGGGTGAGACTCTAATCTCCTCTGCATCAGTGTAAATCCAGAGAACAGCCATTGATTGCAATGGAATTACACCAGAGGATATGTTTTGTCTGGGATATAAATATTTCAGGTTAGTGACAGCTGGGAGTTGCAAGTGGGGTGAGAAGGAAGAAGATTGTCCTTGCTGTCAAAAGTCTTTTCTTCAACCGGGGGGAAGGAGGCTGAAATTTTCTTCCAGCATTGTAGTCCTTAGAATTTAGTCAGAAATTTCATTCTGCGGCATTAGTTGAATTCTACATTATATGGGTGGTGTGGGGTTTTTTTTCCCCTCTTCAGGACACTGCAATCTCACATCCTTTTTTGTAAGGGAAAAAGCCTTCCCTGATTCAATACAATATGTTAGTGCAAATGAGGGGGAGGCCAGGAGGTTAAAGTTGCACTGGAGCTGGGAGAATAGAACTAGAAAATTTCCCAGTTGAATACACATAAATCTTATATAAAATACAGTCAAACAGAACAAAAGGCACAAAACTAACTGTACTCATTTCTCAGGATAATGATTTGAGAAGATGCTTAATACAATAAATGTATGCTAATTATGCTTTTACAGAATGTGACTTAATCTAAAAAGATACAGGGAGTGGCCTGTGACAGCTAATAGTCAACCAAATCATGAACTGTGTTATATTCTAAGGGATTTGGCTAGTTTGTCTGATTTAGCCTCTTTCTGTTTTCAGCCCAGCTCAGGTTACCTGGGGCAGTCCTGTAACAACTGAGGTGAAATGAGTAAGGTCATCTGCAGGTGCGTCTACATAAGATGCTAAAAGCACAGTAAACTAATTTTACTGCACATTAGCACATCACAGCAAAAGCCATGATAATGCGCTAATGTGCAACAGAATTAGTCTACTATGTATTAGCATCACATAAAAGGCATGCACCAGCGCTACTGCGTGATAGTGCTGATTAGAGCACATTAAGTTACTACCTGTTATTGCAGGTACTAAACTTAATGCACTGTAATTATGGCGCATTAATGCACATGTAGACTTGCCCTCTGTCCTTCCCAGACAGAAGGTGTTGCCAACTGCTCATGTTGCAGTAGGAAAAGAATAGAGAATCTCCAGCTCAAAAAACCCCAATTTGATGCCATTTAGACTAACTTCCATCTGACAGAAGACTAAATTTTGGAGCTGATGATCCTCCACTCTGTATCTTTCACCTACAAATATATGGATAAGTACAGGTTATTACATACCCTAAATGATGCCTGACTACTGATCCTGAACACCAGTTGCTTTAAAACAGATGTATATGCAGCACTGAGCTGAGGGAGCCTAAGTGTTTTGGGATAATTTTTGGTTCAAGACTGCTATTTTGTAGGGCCATGAAAAGCTTCAGTCACTGATTCGATTCGGAGGAGATTCGGCCTGATTTGGTGGCTGAATCTCTGAATCCGAATTGAATCGGGAGACCCATTAATCTCTCTAAATTGAATTGGAAGCCTCCAATTTGATTCAGAGAGATTTGATGATTCGGCCATAGACACAGCTTTATATGTTTTTTCTACGTACCTCGAGGTATCTCAAGGTACGCAGAAAAAACATACAAAGCTGTATCTATGGCCGAATCGATGCTTCTCTGAATTAGAATTGAATCTTCAGACTCAGATTTGGCCAGATCGAATGAGGGACAGTGATCCAAATCGGCTAATCAATTCACTGTCCCCCCAAATCCGGCCAAATCCGATTCTAAATCGAATAGTGCCCGCTTTGCACACCCCTACTATTTTGTCCAAACCAAGGATTTGGGGTACAATAGCATTTGGGCTATATTTTTTTGAAAAGGAGAAAAATTTCAGAACATTGTTTTTCTGATTCACCAAGTCTAAGCATGTGTGTTTTTACTGTTACATTTAATAATAACTTGCTGTAATGAACATTTTAATGAGCAAGTCAAAGTGAAATTAATAAAATATTTCTGTCCAAAGAGTCCCAAATGGATGTTTCAGAAATATCAAAATTTCAGCTTCTCCGTGGGAATCCAAATTAATTCTCCCTGCTTCCAAAACACTAGAAAGTCCTGTCCCCAGACTCATGCAATACTGAGGGAAGCCCTAGCTGATTTACAGTGGAAAGGTATACAGGAAACCAAGCCCAACTGTCCTAATTTCAGCTTTGAACTAGAAACTCAAGACCCATGCAACTACAGAGGAAAGCAACCTAAAGATGTTGTGGACTACACAATTTGGCTCCCAAAAAGCTCTAATCCAAACTAAATATCAGAGAACAAAGTAGTCCTGGGGGTATAGAGACCCTGAACTCCAGCTGTAGGCCTTGTCTTTATCAAGGACCTGGTTCTAACGTCCAATGCACTATGAGCATCCTAATGGTAAATGGTAGCTAGAATGCTCTTTGCTGCCTGGAACGTTTGGAAAGGCTGAACAGTGTGTGCTTCACTTACTTCAAATTACACCCCAGCTATGAACTATGTCTCTTGCTAGACCCTGGGTTTTATTTTTATTTTCATTTTTTATATGGTTTTGGGCATATCGCATCAGTTTCTTATCCAACTGCAATAAAAAACATGTCGTCACTCAAGCTAGAAAACTTAACTGCCACTTTGCCTTTATTGAATCTGTATCTAATACACAGAAATGGCAGGGGGTTTGCTGCAAGTGCACATGCACTTGCCTGGGCACCTATTGAGGCCTTAACATTTGGGTTTACATTGAACATAAGCCAATTAGTTAAAGGAGACATTTACACATTCAAAGATAAAAGGAAGGATTTGACCTTGCTATCGTTAATGCAGGACATTGAAGGCCTGTCAGTAAAGAGTGAATTTGCCCAGTAAGTGTATTTGAGCCTCCTTATTGTGCCAGTGCACAGCAATGTTCTTACAGATTTAAAAAAAAAACCACAGTGCTTTTCCTGGGATTTGCCTTCCTTCACTTCCCTTTTATACCAATTATTCAAAATAAAAGTGAATAATTATCCTCACAGACCAGTTCAAGTAAGGCATGGTATCAATTCTTGGTAGGCCATGAACAGTACTTACCACTCTGCTAGAGTTCTCAGCTAGGCTTTTGATGGCATTTGTCTTTCCCTTTATGTTGTCTGACCTACTTCCTATTAAAATCTCCCATGACTTGACTGTATTGTTGTTTTTTACGTGCTTTATGGTTGGGATGAAGACTAACATTGAGACCCACTGTGCTGTGTGCTATCCACACAAGAACTAAGAGACTATACATACCTTGAAGAGCTTACTGTCTTCGTAACTAAGGCAAACCAAAACCAAAGGTAAAAATTAGTATCGTCTTGTTTTCTCCATTTTACAGAATGGAAGCCAAAATTTGGAGAGGTTGAGCAACCAGATCCAAGGTCAAGAAGCAAACTTGTGAAGCTGGAAACTGAACTCAGGTGTCCTAAGTTCCAGTCCAGCACCCTAACTAAGATTGTAAGAGCTGCACAGAGCCTCAGGTGAGAGAGAACGAGCCAGATGGACAACCCATTTTCAAAGGGGTGCATCATTCATGTGACATAAACATCTGGCATGGCTAAGGAGTGAAGGGGGACTCTGGCAACACAGGACTATTTCGGCATGCATCACTGATGATCCTAAAAGATACGACTTGAGCACAAGATGATAGAACTGGAGTGAGACTGCTATTTTATCAGGTCAGCAAGACCTGCAAAACCAGCAGCACAGCAAAAAGAACTCTGCTACTAAGCACAAAAGTGTTTTGTTCCCCCTACCTAGGGAGAAAGATTATCCCATTTGGAAATTTTCTAACTATCCACCCCTCCCATCCTTCCCAACAAAATAGATTTCCCCTCAGGCACCTCAAATCTTCCACTAGGGAACAATTTTTCCCCTTAAGTGGCAGCTATATCTGTGGCTATTAAAGATATATAGAGATTGGCCACATGCCATTTTAATGTAAAAAGCAAGGAACACGGCATGTATAATTCTTTCAAATTGCTTCTTCTAAGATGAACAGTGGAGTCTTAACAATCACAGTAGAAACCTTCCATAAGAAAAATAATAATCTAATATGTGTCTAAGGAAAAGGCCTTCAACTTTGCAGAGAAATTCACTTCTCTCTCAATACCCTGGCAAATGGGGTTCTTCTTCCTTTTTTTCTCCTATTGAAAGTCATTCATTTACAAATAGATATATAGATGTATAGCCATTTTCCACTGCTGAAACAATGCACTAGAAAGACAGTTAGCTGCCTCTGGATACTAAATAAATGTCCTGCTTTATTGAGTGAGGTGAATACAAAGAGAAGATGCACTAAATCCTGCCCTTGGCATCCCATCTCTATCTTGCGCTGTTGTGCCTGGAAAAATTATTCTAAACTGAGCCCAAGTAAATTCTGCTCCAGTGACGTTCACATTAAATAAGGTAGGCAAGATACTCCTCTCAATTACAAGGATGTAAATCTGGGGCATGTAAACTGGATGCTGATGAGAATTTCAAGTTTGAAGGACTGTGGATGTTGCATCAGAGAAGCACAACCTTGTCTGCTATGTCCAGTATATTTTTCTCATGCACTTCTACACTAAAGCAGAGAGAGATGATTTGAGCAAGTCTTTTTCTATAGCAGGAGCTCTCACAGGCTATTGCTTGTTAGTAGTGATAGCAGCAGCAGAAGCAGTATTATAAAGAAAGATCCAGTTCAGAGCCATTGCTCACCACACACCGTCCCAAAGCCAGTCAGAACAGAATGCGTAATCCAACTCCCTGGAGTCCTGTCTACACTAGTTTTCTGCTGATACGTGGGGGGAGAGGATGAAAACGTAAGGTTGTTCACTGCGAATGTATGGAGGCAGTGTTTGGTGGGAGGCAATAAATACTAAATTAGGATTAAATAAAATGTTTTGGGCAATCAAAACAGATGGATGGATTCTGGAGTTGTTAAAATTTCCAAATTTTTTGTGACATGCATTAGAATCCAAAAGCTTTTTACTGTACACATTTATTAGAGTTGCTAGATATGTGAGTAACAGTGGAAGAATGCTCTAAGAGATCCTCCGGTCAATCCTATTCTTGAAAAGAAAAGTAGCGAAATAGTCATGTTTCTGCATGTTTAGGGCCTGATTGGAAATTCCAATTATACTGAAGTTGGGCCAATATATTGATCAGGCTCCTGGTCTTTCCTG
>NW_005842314.1:591999-619537 GCF_000455745.1 Alligator sinensis
TGCTGAACTGCTAACACATTATTCAATATTTTTATTTTTCTGGCACTTCGGAAACAGGTCGTCCCAAGAGGAATTGAATTAAACTTGAAAACTGCTTTGATTTCAGAGAATTATAGTAGAAATCAAGTGTAATCAGTTTAATTCTCGAGATGTCCCCCTACTGGGGGATTAGATTCTCCCTTTGCAAAGGGATGGACTCATTCCAACTGGCCTTTTCCATCTAACAACTATGGATCCTAATGTGCTGTAGTGCCTTTGTTTGCTGCCTGTAGCACATAAAATGCACAGGCACAGCAGACTGCATATGTACAGTATATCCTAAAAAATGTGAGACCTGCATAGATTGGTCCTGGTATTACAGATGAGGGCAAAAAAGAACAATTCCTCCAGGAAAGATGACAGTCTTGAAAGCTGACACACTTTTTTTTCTCTGTATTTTGATCATATTCAAGAACATCCAACTAGTGAGTAGCCAGTTGGCCATGACATTACTCCTCACTCTATCCTCCTCTTCCAGTAGCAGTTACATAACAGCTCTTAAAGCTAAGATAATTGGCTGATGCTTTATATATGGTGCTCGTTCTGAGTTTCAGAGTGACAAGCAATGCATTTGGAGGAACAGAAACAGACTATACTATCTTGGGATCCAATTTAAATTGGGCAGTATCCAAACACTTCCAACTCAGAGCAAGAAAGAAGGTAAAGAACAAAGCATATTACAGAGGGTGTACTGTCTACCTTGGCCCATAACCTCATAACACCAATGAAAAGACTTACCTTTAAGTTTATAGCTTAAATACTAACCCATTTACAGCCAGTCAAAACTAGGAATAACTTTTTCCAATGCCTGGTGCTAAACTGTTGCCACATCTTTCAGAAGCTTCAGTTTTTGCATGTTCAGCTGATAAACCTTAGGCGAGCCTTTAAAAATGTGATTTTTAAAACTAGTATAATGTGCTTCTTATATTTGAAAACAGGTCTATAGCTCATAAGCTACTTAGAGAGCTGACCACTTTGTTTCAGATAATCAGTAGTACTGAGCACGTATAGAGAGACATAGGAGAACACCATGATTTCTGAAGTCTAGGGCACTGCCCAGAGTTTATGTCCAATGTTCAAATCTAGGACATTAGCTTGGTACCTAATAGCTCCTGGCATGGAGCTCTCATGTTTGTAGAGAAGCTGACAAAATGGAGAGCCCTGATCATAACTGGAATCCCTACGAGCTACAGTGATACAGTAGTAATTAATATTGTTGCTTAGCATCTCCATAGCTATTGCTTTCTGTGGCTTTCAGAGCACTGCATGACAACCAATTACTCCTTTGAGATAGAAATTTTTTGTCCCATGTAATGAAGAGCAAACAAAAGCACAGAAGGGTTAAGTGACCTGTTCTGTGTTGCACAACAAACCAAGGACTCTTTGGGCAATAAAACCCCTGGCTTCCCTTCTCACAATCTTATCCTTTAACCAGCTATATGACAGTTGCCTCTGGCTGAATGACATTTTGGGGGTAGGAGGTGGAAGGAAAAGTTACCCACAATCATGTCAGAGAATGAGTCACAGTCAGTACCTACAGAAATCCTGCTCCCACCACCATGGGCCCTGTGGGCCTTAGGGAGAATTCTCTTTCCTTCTGGCATTTCTTGACCATGTTACAATCTGATTCTCCCCCCTTCTTTGCAACTGGGCTGCAGATTGTTTTGACTGCAATCAGAGGGACACAGGTGGCAGCACCTGCTACAAGTTAATTAGTTCCTGTTGGCTCCAAAACAGCTGTTGATTTTGTTCTTTTCTTTTCTTTTCTTTTCTTTTTATCTGTTTGTTCGGTGGAGCAGGACACAGAAGGTGCTTTGGGCATTTGGTATTTATGGAAAGCTGCCAGCTTTTGAGAGGATGGCTTGTAGCAAACAACTTGCCCCGCTATAGACAGACTGGACAATATTCTAGAAATGCTAGATAAAGGTGAGGAAAAAGGCAAGCTGTGGGGCTGGGCTGATGAACATGAAGAATGCAAAGCACTGTTTAATAGATTTAATGTCCAGCTGCATATGTTTTTAAAGCTCCTCCCTGTCCCCTACCTTACTGCAGCAAGCCACTCTGATTTTGGTGTCTCTACCCAACACTGTTTTAGACACATCACCTCCTTCACAGTCACAAGTAACTGGAAATGAGCACTGGCAAAGCTGCAAATCCACAGAGAGAACAGATGATACCAGAAATAGGCTCAGAGATGGTGATGGCCGTTATGGCTTTCATTCTGCATTAATTCCTTCCCTTGCTGGTTCAGACCAGAAATGTGAACTCGACAATGTGCCCAGTGCACATAGGAGGTAGCAGGATAGTAAAGCCGCCACCTTTACTGAAGTGAGGGATAGATGCAAACCCCATTAGACTCCTATAGATGTCAGTGGGTCTTAGGTCAGTCTCCTTGCTTACATCTTTGTGTTCAGAAATCTGATATCTTTTTCTCTGAAAAAATAATTTAAAAAATGTTTAATGCTCATAAAAGATGCTAGATTGGAATTTGGTCCCAAGTTTCTCTATTAAACTGAACTCAGTGCAAAACTTTTATTGTCCTAAAGGAGCTCAGCCTTTGTAACAAAGGCTTCTTTTTATTCAATGAGTTGATGCAACTATTTTGAAACCAGCTTTCCAACCACCAGGTTTTAGGAATGATCTAAAACAGTCGCAATTAGGGGAATCAGGGTCATCTGGGCCCTGGGCCTTTCTGCAGAGATGTTTAGAAGCAGGGATCCATTTTCCTGGGTTTGTTATACACCATGTGGACCATGTTCACTGGAAGCTGGACTGAGACCAACAACTTGTTTCACTTAAAATTGCCAAATAATTACAGGAGGTGGGCACCTTTTGTTTACTATTAGTTTGGTCCAGATATCTATTTTGCTGTTTGGATGTAACCAATGGGCTTGGATCCATGTTCTGTCAATGGACAGTCTCAGAGCAAGCCTATTAGGGGCTAGCCACATTTGGTAATAGTTTTGAAAAGTAGCCCCATGTCACACACATCCCCCAAGCCAAGGCTGGCCGGTAATACCCATTTTCAGGCCCGGATGCATATTACTGACAAGCATATTACTGACCATTTATTTCTATATCCACTTCCTTGGTTTGACCAACTCATCATAGACCATAATGCATGGGGTGAAGAAAGAGGATCAGGACTGCTGGTTTTCCTTACGATGTAAGTAAATGAGATTAAAGAGTTTAACTGAAGAAACCTTGGCTGTATCCATCCCAAAGTGCTTCTTAGCAAAGCTGAGACCATGCAACAGGAGCAGCAACCTACTGTTGGTCTGGAACAGTAACAAATTCACTACCCGTAGACAAAGGTGGAGCCAGGAACAGAATTCACCTTTAGTCATGATCCTCTCCCAGATTTGTTTCTAGGATCAGCACTGCTACACTGAACTCATCTGATGCTCTACTAACCTGTATCCATCTGTTGTCTCGTGTCCTGTACTTATAAGCAATTTGGGGCAAGACCAAACACAGTGAGTTATGTGCACCAGTACAGGCTGGGGACAGGCTGGCTAAGCAGCAGCTCTGCAGAAAAGGACCTGGGGGTTAGGGTAGACAATAAGCTGAACATAAGCCAACAGTGTGTCCTGGTTGCCAAGAAGTCTAAAAGCATACTGGGCTGCATTAGTAGGAGTGCTGCCAGCAGATTGAGGGAAGCAATTATTCTGCTCTATTCTGTACTGGTGAGGCCGCATCTTGAGTCCTGTGTCCAGTTTGCGGCCCCTCACTGCAGAATGTGGACAAATTGGAGGGAGTCTAATGGAGGGCAACAAATATGGTCAGAGGGCTGGGGAATGTGATTTCTAGGAGAGGCTGAAGGAACTCAGCTTATTTAGTCTGGAGAAGAGAGGACTAAGGGGGGATTTAATTGCAGCCTTCAGCTACTTGAAGAGAGGTTACAAAGAGGATGGAGCTAGACTGTTCAAGTGGTGGCAGATGACAGAACAAGAAGCAATGGTCTCAAGTTGCAGCAACGGAAGTTTAGGTTAGATATTAGGAAAAACTCTCTCATGAGGAGGGTAGTGAAGCACTGGAATGGGCTACCCAGAGTTGTGCACTCTCCATCCTCGGAAGTTTTTAAGACCCGGATAGACAAAGCCTTGGGTGGGATAATCTAGTTGAGGATGGTCCTGCAGTCCCTTCCATCCCTAATTATCTAGGATTCTATTGAGCAATGTGGGTAGCTGGCCAATCATGCGGGATCCTATTTGCTACCACATAAGAATAAAAAAGTAAAATATTGGCTGACACTAAACTCTCAAATGCTGAATCTCTAGATTCAAATCTGCTCCTGTGTTGAAGCAATACAGACGTTTCCGTGCCAAGGAAGCAAGAAAAGCAGACCAATTAAAATAACAACTCTCTAATCATTACCTTAGTTGTCTTGGAAATCTAAAGAGCATGTAGAGACTAATGAAGTCTTGGTTTGTCTCAAAGATGAGCTGAATGATCAGTGGATAATTCTTATCTGACCATCTCAACAGAAAGAAAAGATGCCTTGCATGAATAGCAAACCAATCAGCAGATGGCAAGCAGATGGCTACAAGATCTAGAAATGTGTACATACAAAACTTAATTGAAATGAAATTTATAATTCATTACAATAAATCCAATTTAGGGACATGAAAAGCAATATCCTTAAGCCAGTGAATGCGGGGTGGAAGGTGGGGGGAAGAGGGATGGTTGTAAATAATTAAGGTTCTATTTATGACTGCATCTTTAAGTATTCAGAAGAGTCTCTTAGGAGGGGTAAGAGAAGCAATCTCTTCTTCAAGTAACTCAGAAAAATATCACTAAAATGTCTTCCCTAGGGAGGAAAACACTTCAACCTATGTATGTAGATAGAGGAGAGGCCAGAAACTTCAGCTCCTGGAGTGAGAGAACCAATGAGAAGTACCAACATCCTCTATAATACTGGCTGCAGAGGGAGTAGGAGAGCCCATGCTTACCTTAACAAGAAAATATAGCTCAGAGTACAAACCTGCCCATCTGCCATGAAATACAGCCCTCGTAAAAATGAATATGCAGCAGCATTCTACGCCATGGCAGTTCCCTATTTAATGCTAAGAGAAAACTACCATGGAGCCTCTGCCAGTCAGATTTGTCATCCAAGGGATCCCTTGCCTGCAGGACAAATGTTGATCCTGATTATCCCAAATTTGCAGTCTCTCTGCTGACCGCACTGCCCATCTATAGATTTACTTTGGTGCAACCAGGGGAAGAATATGAAGAAGAGCCAGCTTGTGGATTTGTTCTGGCTCTTCCCACAGCTATTCCCAATGATGCTATGGCTTGTCCTTCTAATGGTTTCTATTTTCTCAGTTGTCTGGCATCAAACTTGCTTATGATCACACAAGTCACTCAACTAAGGAAGCATCTCCTGCAAAGAAGCTGATGAGGTGATTCATCAGTGAAGGATGTCAGACAATGCTTTACCACACCAACAGACCTCAGCATACTGACAGGTACATCTGTAACCTCTTGGTTTAATTCCTTTAAAGACCTCATGAATCCCAATGAAAGAACAGACATTAAATGAAACCATCACGGCTTCCGAGCCGCCAAAAGATAAACCCCGACAGAACAGGAATGCTTTGCATCTCTAGTCATTCTCTTGCATAATAATAAATACTCCCTAGAGAGTATTCATACCCTACTTAAATCCTGAAGCATAAAGCATGTGGGTTGATATCCCTTCCACATTTCTTGTTTATTTTAAATATTATGATAAACAATGTTTCATTATAACAGCACTTAGGAGCCCCATTCATGGAGGGGGATCTTAATGCACTAAGCACTGTGCAAACAAAACCAACAAGAGAGTTCATGCCCCAAATACCTTACAATATAAGCCTGGGCACTCTTATTACCTGTATTAATATTTAATCCTTTTTTTGAATCCCCCTAAACTCTCTCTCACTAGCATATAGTGGCCATGAGTTCCACAGCCTCGTTCTTCAATGCTGCCTGGTGTTAGAAGCAAAAGATCCATCCGTCATTTTGCACTCTAATTGGACTCTGTCAAAGGACTGCCTCTCTCCTCTCCAAGTGCTTTGCATAAACATTTATCGAAGGACAAACATCTGCACCTGTCTCTTGGGTAGAATCTACAAGCTCATCAGGGTTATGCTGTCCAGAAGGAAAATGTAAAACATTCAGAAAACTAAAGAAGAAAAAAGATCCAAAAAAAAAAAAAGTTGGATGTGGATCCTACAATTTAAACAGAGGCAGGGTACATATCTTTGCAAAATATTCTGGGTCAGACAACTTTCTGTTGGATCAGCAAACTAAAGAGCCAAGCTTGGTGACCTCTGATGTGCATTGCTCATTTGATCTGTCATGCTTAATAAAAAACCTACAGAATATATATTTATATCTTTTGCACTTTCAGCTCCAAAATACCTTGTTCAGGTTAAGTATTTAATGTAATTAGCAGTAAACAAAGTCTTGTTGGTTTTAACAGGATATTTAAATATCATTTTTCATATCCAAATATGCTAAAGCACTTAGGACTCAGTCATGACTCTGGTAAATGAAAGGATCAAGGCATTCGACTGATATACAAACTGGTCTGACTCTGTACAGGGCTAAAGAGGAGGCTGGGATATCCACAAGTCTCAAGAGGTTCTGGATCTCTTTGCATGGGGATTGATTCTGAGGGCACTGACAGATGTGCGACTCCCTGCTCTAACTCATGGTGTTTCGCAGGAAGTGCCATGAGTTACTGCAACCCCCGTCCCCACCACCCAGACCTAGCAGAAGTTCACTCACCCTACCCCCTGTCCCAGCTCCAGTGCTGCCTGCATTATAGGAGTGGGGAGATCACACTGGGGTTTGCTCAGCATGCACTGGTGTGAGGGTGGTGGATTGGAGCCCTGAGGGATGGCTGGGGTACCCTAGAAGGAGGTTGACCAAGCACAGACTCTGATGGGGTGCAGCTATTCAGCCACAGCTGGAACTTAAGACTAACTTCCTCAAATGATCATTTAGCCCCAGGGAGAGTGGCAGAGAAATTATTATCTGCCCCTTTCTAAGGGTGTACCTGGTAGGGTGTCCTGGGATGCATAATCCATGTAGGATGTCCTAGGATACCTAATCCTTTACTTGTAAAGCAAAGCACAAACCAGCACCACTTGGGAATACCACAAACAGCCTTGTGCTGATAATCAATTCTTCAGCACATGCAGGGACCCCACAATTGCTGACATGGACCTGACTTGGCATTCTGGCCATTGTAGTTTTTTTTTTTAATGGGGAAGCAAACTCAGAAAAGAGCACGTCCTTTCACTAAACATGTAAAGATCCCATTTGTTTACTGAAATACAGCCTGCTTTACCTACTTATCTACCGATCTTTGTCAATCTGGCCAGGGATCAGAGCTGCGCTCTGTGGCAGCAACATCTTCCACCCATCGGTGCTACCACTGGGAGATGCAGCCTGCCTGCCACTTGTAGGCTGGCAGTCGCATGCCAAGGCTTCTTTCTTTTTCTCTATCCCTAATTAAAAAAAAAGATATATATGGCCAACCTCCATGAAGGCTTCCTGAGCGTGCCTGCCATCCACAAACCCAATTTCACACAATGACAGCCTAATTAATCTTCTTCTTTTGTTTCAATAGCATACGGTCTCCATTCGGCTGTGGAATATGGTGGAACCTTGCTGAGAACACAGCTGTCAGGATTATAGTGTGAATAAAAGAATACAGCAGGTTTGTTTGCTAATATCTGCATTTATACAGCTATGCACCTATCTACCACTCTGCTCACCCAAATACACTCATCTGCATGCCTGTGTGCTATGCAGCTTACAAAGCGGAGCACTCCTATGGCTCCAATCACAATAGCTTCTGAGTGTCTGGAAAACTACCGTTCAGCCCCTAACAATTAATGAAACTATATACCCGTGTAAAGTGTGTGTAGGGGTGGGAGGTCATTATTATATCTACATTACAAAACTGCACCACAGAAAGGTCATATGAGTTGCCCAAGTTCACACAGGAAACCTGGGACAAAGCTAGGAATCAAACCAAGGTTTCCTGAGACTCAGGCCAGCAACTTATATGATACTCACCTTTTAGCAGTTTGTCCCCCATGATTCCTGCTAGAGTCCAGCCCCTGGAAGCTAAAGCTGCGTAGCACCACATTGAGGCCTCAAATTCAGAAAGCCCCTTCTGAAATCCCCAGAACACATCTTGTGATCCCTACTTGGTCCTTATCAGAGTCAAGTTCTGCTGGACTTGGATAATGGTAAAAATGTGCTAGTACAAGTGCTTCTTAAGCCCACGCATGCAGAGGCCTTTCACTACCTCTAGGTACAAGGATCACTTTCATCCTGGAAGATTTATGTAAGTAAGGGCTGATTAAAACCTGAACAAAAGCACCTGGATTTGAACACGCACATGAGTAACAACAGCCAAAGCTGTGCAAAGTTGTGGCCTATTCACGGTGTTGACAAATCCCTTGTTTATATTACAGGTTTCATGATATTTGCTCACGTTCTGGATGATCCAGTTTCTGGCATCATGTAATTGTGCAGATATCTCAGCTGTCATTATAAAAACGTTTCAAGACCTTCTGTTTACCAAGAAAAACCTGAAAGAGCACCCGGAACAAAAACTTAGGTGCTCAGAACCAAAATATTTATAATAATGATAAAAAAAACCCCACCCAACTTTTATTTATTGATTGATTTATCCTGAAATAATCTCAGGTTTTTATCCATCCTCATGATTCGGGAGTTGAGCCATATTTTTTTAAACATCCAATGCTGTTAATGCTGCACTTACAAAATTATTTTGCTACAAAGTAATGAAAGGCCACAACACATCAATCCACATATCCTGCTAATATCAATCCTTGTCTTGCTGTGGTAGTGAATGGTGCTACATAGATTTACTCCTGCTGACAGTATCAATTTAAAATGCATGAGGGCTAAAGTCTCTTCTGAAGTCAATTATGGCAACTCCATTAACTTCGGCAGAACTTCTCCCATTCACATCCACAAAGGATTTAGCCCCCATTTAGGAAATGCTTAAGATTTCAAGCTATGATTTGCACAATAGTATTTTATTTCTGCCTGGCTGCCTAAAATCCCTGATGCTTACTAAAGAAATTATTTGGATAATGAACACCCATACCTACCATTTTCAATGGGAACCACGATAATAATTAGGAAGGGAAAAAAAGAAAAAAGAAAAAGGTGTGTGTGGGGGGGAAACTTCAGGTTCTTTAGAGTAATAATTATAATTTGCGTCAAGCAAGACAAATATTTCGATTTCTGGGCAACATGTACCATTGTAAATGAATGCAGGTTGTTTCAGTCACAACATGTCACGGGAGGTAGTCTGATCTGATATTTGCAGTTATACAATTAAATCTGACATATAATAATTAAGAAGGCAGGTGTACTCAAGGTACCTATTGAAATGTTTCCACCAGCTGATGTCCTCATGTTAGCCCAATATGGTAAAATGTATCTGCCTGTAAAATCCCAAAGGAATTAAAATGGAAGTTACAAGTGAATTATTTTTGGTAGGTATGACTAGTAGCAATGGGAATAAACTAAGAGCAACAAAATTTAGACTGAATAGCTGGAAAAAACTCCATGCCAGTGAGAATTATGAGGCAGTGAAACACTCTCCCAATGGAGGGAAAGGAGATAGCTTAATTATGTCAGACAAGGCTGCCATGCTAATCCTTACGGAATAGTTCTGTGAAATGTAATAGAGAATTATGTGGGAGATTTTCAAAAGGCAATTAGGCACCCAATTCCCATTTAAAAATCAATGGGAGTTGGGCGCTCGACTCATTTGTTCCTTTGAAAACCTCCTCCTATGTTCCTCATGGCTATTGAGTGGACTGTTGAAAAGTCTACAAGATGCAGATGATTTTTTTATTAAGTTTAACGGGCCTGATTCTCATTTGCACTTGAGCCCCTTGTACTGCTCTGGCAGGATAACAGATCCTTGGGTTGGTAAAAACCTTTCAACTGCTCACACTTTAATGTCCTTTTGCATGGCCAACACAGTGCAAAAAAGGCTGTACACCTGTTCTAGCCACAGATTTTGTAATGGTATAACTGCGTTAAATAAAAAGGGGAAAAAAATCCACAACCCTTGAGCTAATAAAAATCCATATGGTATAGCGCCCAGTCTCCATGGCGCCTGAGTGCTGAATAAGCAATAATGAATTTATCCTCAGAGCATCCCCCTTAGGTAGAAATATATGAAAAGTGGGAAGTAATCAACTGGCAAGCTATTTCTAGGGGGGGTTTCAATGTGTTATTGCAACTCTGCAGTGAGAAGATCTTGCTTTGCTTTCATTGCTGGAGAGAGAGTGGTGGTGGTGATAATTTCTTCTTACTTTGATTAATTTAATGCACTAGATGCTGGGATGCTCTGAGGCAACACAAAAGCCTCTGGAAACTGATACATATATTTCTAATGGATTGCACTACATTTATACTATACAATTGACTAATTGAAGTTAGAAATCACTATCTATTCTAGAAAAAGCTGTTGGCTTAACACGGAGTGTCAGGCATTAAACATTGTTGGCCAGTGAAATCCACTGATATTCTTTTGCTTTGCTAATGCTTACAAAGAAAATAACCTCAACAAACAGCAATAAGTGCATATGTATCATGGGTTCTCTAGCAAGCAATTCATTTTTTTAAAACAGAACTTCATTACCAGAGAAAGTTGATGTTAACTGGAACTGTAGTTTATCTGTTGTACCAGTTAATAAATAATAAAGCAGAGGCTTCAAAATCTCATCAGACATTTTTATGGCAATGCAGAACATCCACAGTAACGTTAGAGAAGCTAAAATTATTAAAAGGACTATAAACTCTCAAACTTCTGGAACCTAATTAAGTGCCTCAGGTCAGAAAGAAATTTCCTCCAGGGGCAGGTTATACAATTGTCCATCATGAGTTTATTTTGCACCTTCTTCTTCAGGGTTTACTACTGAAGATTCTGAACTACTTAGGAATATTCATCTTCTGAATGGTTCTTTTTATGTTCTTATAACTTAAAAAGGAGATTTTACCTAGGGGATTTAGATGCTAAATCCTCATTAAAATGAATGGGAATTGAGCATCCTAATTCCCAAGGCCACTTTGAAAATATCAGTCCAAATGTACATAATACCATTTGTAATGAAGGAGTCTAAGATACTTTACAAGCTTAAAAAATTCTATATTGACTACATTTCATTGAAATGCAGCCATCTCTGCGATGAAACATGGCATAGGAACGTTACATCAAAGTTTAAGACTGGAAGCGAAGAACACTCAGGGGTAAACGGATGAACTTTAATAGCCTGTGATGTACAGGAGCTCAAAATAGATGATCTAGTGGTCCCTTTTGGTCTGAAACTCTATGAATCTAAAATAATGCCAGCTGAAAGTGCAGGTGGAATCAAGAGGATAGAGAGAGACTGGACAAATTAATGGGTGATAGATCCATTAATAGCTATTAAACAGAACAGTCGGCAATGTATTCTGTGGCATCTCCAAACCAAGGACAGCGGATGCCAGAGAGAGTAATGAGCAGGGGATAGATCACTCTAGATATACCTTGTTTGATGCTCTCCCTCTGAAACATCTGCTCCTGCCAGTGTTGGAAACAGGATACTGGACTAGATGGACCAGTGGTCTGAGCCAGGATGCACTTCATACGTTCCAATAACAGAGTTAGTTACTCAGCTTGGAACTGGCCGGGATATTAGAGTTAAACCCTGCATTCTTGCAAAAACAATTCATATGTTAAGGCCACAACCAGTCTGGAATTCAGCTTTCACACATCATCCAAGCTAACCCAGGCTTCAATCACTTTGGGGCAGGCGAACGTCTTCTTAGCAAGCATTAGCATGTTGCCTAGCACAGTGGGGTACCCAGTCCTCAGCTACAGTTCTTAGCTGCCACAGTAGTATAAATAATAAATACCCATCATCTAAAGCAAATGCCTAAACCCAAATAGTTTTTCTATATATCAAAACATGTTTTCTCTGGCCAGCAAGAAAGCAATTAAAATTTCAGAACGTGGCTCTTTGTTTAGTCATCCTAATGCACAAGGAAAAAAAAACAGCTCAGTGGTATTCACGAAGCCTCTCTCTTTCTCTCCTCTGGTGATGCTGTCATTAAAGACAAACCAAATACTGCAGAGCTATAAGAACCTGCACAGGAAAGCCTAAGTGTGTACAATTATAGAGGCACATACTGCTTGAGCTGCATAGTTTAAAGGATTATCATTTTATGACACTGAAAATTACAATAATTGCCTCCATAGTTTTTCATTCTTATTTATTTTCTGTCTGTTACTGGGCCTCTTCTGGAAAGTGAAATTGGTACTTGCTGCTTTGACAGCAAAGGACAAATGCCTTGACAGGACATAGTGCTTCTCCAAGAATAATTAAATCACAGTACGGTGTAAATCCCACTGGTGCTTCTCCATTGGTAGTATTTCTATCAAGAATCTTCAAAACCTTAAATACAGTATGTAAAATTTATGGGATTCACCTATAGTTCAAGGTGAGAGGTAGCTGGCATGATGCCTTTCCATTCTTGTCTACCTCACTGCCTGACCTTTTCGCTCTTTTGTGTGGATAGAAGTAGTGCACGGCATAACTGTATCTACATCCAGTGACATAAAGAGCTTATTTCTGAATAGGAATCATGCATGGGTGAGGGTGCAAGTTTCACCGAAGGAAGAAGCACTCCTCCACTACACTAAGTTTTCTGCATAATGATTTACATTGCATGATGCCCAGAGGCCTCAGCCAAGATCAGGGCACATCATGCTAGACATGATCTCATAATCCTGCCTTGAAGATCTCATAATACAGAGAGAGGGGAGAAAGAAGTATCATTACCCTGCTTTTCAAATGGGGGAAGCAAAGCTCAAAGATGGTCCATGACTTGCCCTGGGTTACCTAGAAGGCTCGTAGCAGTCAGGAACTTAATCTCCAAATCCTCGCTCCCACTCAAGTGCGTGAACCGCTTGACAAGGAAACCACTTTCCTCCCATCGGCAAATACAAACCAAACAAATATCAGCAGAGCATGCTGTTCCCATTCTTTGTCTTCATAGACTTTTGCTTTTCCAGCTGATACCAAAAGTAGTCAAATGTCATAAGCAAAAGGAAGTTTCTGTCTATAACCAGAAGCTAAAGAGCTGGAATCTCATGAGAAAGCCTTTCCCAGCAAGACTCCTAGGTCTGCACCCACAACAGAAGACAAGGGATAAAGGGAGGATAAGTGGATAGGCTGAACTCACAACATTGAGAGTAAGATCCAGATTTGCACCACTCAAGAGCTTTTGAAAACCAGGGTTTCCTGTTTAGCCAAATACAGGGGCATTGCTCATTTAGATACAGATTTTTAAAACAACCTGACACATGAATTAATCTGAATGAACTAAGAATCACTTTTGGGTCACCTGTTAATAGCACTGAGATGAAAACATGTACTAGAACTCTGGATCCAAGAAATGCAAAGGTTGTTTTCCAATGTTCACAGTCATTACTAACAAAGGGACTACTCTATTAACCTCTCCTGTTTGGATTTCCCTTAAGCTGTACATGAAACTTGAAGCCCTTTAAAATGCTTGCCCTGTCCCTCCTGCAGCTTTAAAAGCTCAAGTTGTGCTATGATCTTTGCTTAAGAAAAGTTACTGAAGCGACGGATTCTAAATGTTATAATCCAAACAGTCATGGCTGGATGAAAATCCAGTTTATTCAGTAATGCCTACCACCGCAGCATGCAATCTTATTCGTTTATGAAACCATAGCTGCCTGATGGGTTGAATAATGAAATTGCAGTAACATTGTCTTTGAAGACTAAGAACACTGGGGCACAAGTTTTACCGGTTTTAATAAAATATCTATAACATCATTTAGGATAAAAACAGCTCGTTCAAAGGCAGACCATGCTGAGAGGGCGGTCTTGACTTTCACCTTCAAAGATCAACTCTTATGGTGGGCCACAAATTGCCATTACCTCTACACCTTGCCCACTTTGGGAATTTATCCCAATTTCACCAGTCACTGGGAAGTTGCCTTTTTCAACCTCAAACAGCAGGCCCTCCACTGGTTTAGATCCATGCAATCCCATTGCCTGTACCTAATGCAACTAGCTAAGGCTCTGGCATCAAGTGTAGGCAAGGAACAAAATGATTTGCATTAGCAATGCTTAGCACAGGGCCCCCCAAAGGAGTTCACCGCACTCAAGGAAACATCAGATTCCCTTATTAACAGCTGCACTGGAGCAGCTAGTCGATAGCTGTCTACATACTACAGGATTCCCAGTATTGACAAGCTTCATACTCATCTGCAAGCTAAACCAGTGTCTGGGATATTTTAAAACAGGCTTAAGGGATTTTGATTTTGAAGGGAAGTGGGTGCTTAATACCTTCAAGCCTCTCTGCAATGCTCAGCTATGTTTTCTGTCAGAAAACCTCAGCCCTTTGCTCAGTGAACTACACTGGCTGATGCAACTAACTCAGCTAGTTATTACGGAAATATGATTGCTACGTAAGAAAGGCAAGAGAAACAGCTGATAACATATAAGTTACCTCACTACCCAAGGCAAGTCCCTCATATACTTATTTACCAAAAATAAGACCCTGATCTACGGTTCATGAAGAGGATCATGGTGTCTAAAGTTAACAGAGACAGCTGTGGAGCAGAAGTAATTGGAAATCTTGTGGGAGTAGCATAGGAGGGAATCTCTTCTCCCATTATTCCTCATTTCAGCTTTGCAAATGTTTTATATTTCCAGCCCTAGTCATCACGACAGCGCCGCAGCGTCTTGCAACGTGAGCACTATTAGTAATTTCTACCCAAGACAGACACTGGCCTGGAATACAAAAGATACTGCAGGTCAGAACTAAAATGCTTTGGCTGAGATGCCCCAGGGGAAACTTGTACAGCGACAACTCAAAGAAATTACATCCTATGTGAACTTACTGCTATGAAATGCCCAACAAGCTGAAAGCAGCAAATGAGATCTCACATCTCTAAGTACTTAGCAGATTAAGGCCCTTACAGTGAGGCAAGTTACATAGGCAGTCCTGTACACTGGACTAACTTTACAAAAATCCACAAATAAGTAATGTGATTTAGGAAAGCTCTTTGGCATGTCTTGGGTCTGGAAAGGGATATTTAACAACAGCCCTCTTGTCACTCCATCACAGTGCAAACAAATTTCATATTTTGCAAAACACATTTATCAGGAGCCAATGAGAGCCAGGCACAATATTTACATTTGACCCACCGAAAATCCACTGCTTATACAGCATTGCTTGGTCTCAGCTAGTACGTCTGTTCTCAAAGACAGACATGGCAGCTGCTCTGAGAACAATGCGTCCAATCCTTAGCATGCTCAGAAGCATGAGATAGTTAAGCTAGGTATACAAGCAGGATATAAAATGTATCACCAAAAAATCTCTCATGCCCAGTAAGGATTGTGAAAGGATGAGCTGGCATGTACAATAAACCAAATCACAGACACATTTTATCTTAAGGATGCATTTCAACAGAGTTACGAAATGATATTAAAAGCCTGGTACGGATATGAGTGGCCTGTGTTCTAGACTGTTGTAAACATATCGGTAGAAGATGCTAAAGATGGTTTCAAGCCATCTGCTAGGCTCTGATCATCTAAAACAAATGGTCAACCTTTTCGCAAAAAAACTACTAATAGTTTCATAAACATTTATAAACTATTTATAGATGAAACATTAATACAAAAATTAGACCCAGCATGATTATTGATCTTTTGGGCTCTACACCAGACTCTAGAAACTAATTAAACATTTATTTAAACAGTGCTTAATAATTTATTACCCCATTGAACGCTATTCATAAATGAATTCTTATTATAAATGACACCCCAAAAATCAACCTGCAGCACACACAGGTGGCATAGTATGATCTCCATGCAAGAAGCACTCATTTACTCCAACATCACCTTTGGCAGACCCAGGTCTCCCCCTCCCTCTTTTTCTACTTACATTCCCCTCATGTATATCATAGTGTCTTCCCATGCTATATCCTGATGTACCATTTCTTCTCTCTCTCTCTGGTTTGCAAGCTTGTGTGTGTTTTAGCTATTTTTCTTTAATAATCATCCCATTCTCCCTCTCAGGCATTTCTTCCATCACCTCTCTTTTCTCCCTGATGGCATCTCATTTTGTCATACTACCTCTCTTCATTGTCTTGGTTTTAAATTCCTAGCCAGTATTTTTCTCTCTTTTTAAGCCATTTTTCCATTACTTTTTCTCTCTCACCCATGTTTCTTTTCTTCCTGTTTTCTCTCTCTTTCCCCATTTCTCTTTTCCCTCCTTGCATGCAGTCATTTTTGCTCTCTTCGCCTCCATCATGTTGTCTGAACTGAGGCCCCGATCCAAAGCCCATTGAAGAAGCCAGTGGGAGTCTTTCCAATTTTATAGGCCCTAAGAGAGATGTCACAAAGGCTAACCATGCTATTACTCATGTAAAATATGGAAGAGATGTTATGTTCCTGGGAGCCTGACTTTCCAAGTGCAGGTGTAATCTTCCAACAGTAGACATATCATATGTTTAATTGATACTACACTTGAACTGACATAAAGGCTGAAACATAAGAAAAATGTTAAAATGAGGATACATTTAGACCCTTGTCAACAACAGAAGCAGAAAATCGTCATTGAAAGGGTTTTGATCACAGAACGCAAAAGGCAATGACTGACCGATTTGCAGTGCAGGCCTTGAAGGGTAGATGTTACAGACACTGTAATTATTTTCCAGCCCTTAAGCACACCTCAAGGCCTGATTTAAAGCAGTCTGTGTATCGTCACCCTAATCCACCCACATCTAAGGACTGCTTCCATATTTCCTCAAACACTGCCCTGTTTCACTGCTCTCCTATTTGACAAGAGAGAAAACATGCAGGCAAAGTTAGAGAAAGTCATTCTGCTAGGCTGGCACCCTTTGACACACACACAGATATACCTACCTCTCCATCCCAGCGTAGCTCTTGAAAGCAGCTCAGCATGTCTCGCACCCAGACAACTCAACGTGCTGCAGCATAGCTGAGTTACCCCTTCAACTCTCAGATGGCACATTACATCCCAAGCCTTCATGCTCTGATGATGCATTAGAAAAATCTCATTTCCAGGATTTCCCACACCTGCAGCAATTCAGAGGCTGAGGGAACTATTGCACCAAATCCTCAGTTGGAGTAAATCCGGGCCATTCCATTAATATCAATGGAGCATCATCGACTTTCACCATCTGAGGACCTGCCCCATTATCCTCTCTCACTATTTTCATTTCATTTACAACTTCAGCCTTTCTAATTAATTTGTTACACACCATTAATTTTTGCCTATAAACCTTCCAAATGCCTCTCTTCCCCTGGTATTCTCAAGTCCAACAATTAGCTTCTCTCATCTTCCTTGTTGTATTGTTGTCTATGCTAAACAACTGAGGCCTTGTTTTTGTTTGAAAAAATAAAAGCTTTCTTGGTTCCTGACATGAACACAACATGGCCCAGGAAGCTGTCTGCCAGGAATGACTCTCTTAGAAGCAGGCAGAGCATGCTGCTACCTGGGAAAAAAATTGCAGAGAGCAAGATCTGAGAAAATAGTTTAATCCATTAATCCCATGCTGTGCCCATTGTAAAACCCTGGCAGTGCTGGCCTCACTGGGCAGGCAAGTTGTTTGATTGCAACCTTATACTTTCAATTAGCAGCTATGCTATATTTCCAAAGACATAAAAAAGAAGGGATGCCCCATGCTGCATGTTCCAAACAGGTTATGTTCCTAACAAGGTTATGCAGAATGTAAACCTCAGGAATATTAATGGCAACTCTCTTGAGGAAGATAATGTAAGGAAGGTGAGGAAGATTCCCTTGCTGCTTGGAATAGACCAGCCAGTAGCAGATGCAATATAGCTCTCAAAAATGAAAAATAAAGTTTGCCAATAAATTCCTGAGTGTTCCTAAGCAGCAATGTCAGGTACAGAATAGGTTGCTACCACCTGTTTGGCTCAACGCAGGGATGACCAAGTGAAACTATATGCCTTGTATCCTGCAAGAGGTCAAACTAGATGATAAAATTGGTCTCTTTTGGTCCCTTATATCTATGACTCAATGGAAATAAGGCACAGCTCTTTTATCCTGAGGCTCAATTAACTTAATTTGATAGATGGATAGTTGCACAGGGAATTGCCAGTCTCACTTCACAATAAATGTCCAGTTATTTAAGGCAGAGCTCACAATGGAAAGCTGACAGAATTTAGTAGTAGTAGCAGCACCAGACTTATATATTACAGACTCCAGCTGATGTTGGGTTATTATTATGCATAGCACCACACGCAGACACACACATCCTCACCCTGGATATTGTACCATATATTGCATTGAGAGAGTCCGTGCCCCAAGAGTTTGTGACCAATATATATGCTTTTGTCAGTGGCAAACCAAGCCCAGGTCTCCCATCTCCCAGCTCATTGCTTTAACATTTTCTCTCTCTGAAGGGGCAATAATGCAATCTGCTTTATGTTAGAGGTATTCTTAATTCCTGACTATAATCGGAATAGTCCACCCACGGCCAAGTTCTAAGTGTTCTGCTGAGGTTTCTATTTTGCTTTTAGGTACAAGAAGGATGCACAGCACAGCAATTGTAGAGGAACCTAGGTCCAAATGAAGGAGGAGAAGATATAAGCAAGATGCTTCTCTCCCTCCACATAGCAGTTTCCCTGTCCTTTGTGAACAAAGAAAGGTTGGGCAAGCCAGGTGGCTTGGGAAATATGCTAATAAGCATTCTCCCCACTGAAAATTAGGACTTATCTCTGGTCTTTCCATCTGTGTGAATATGAAAAATGTGCATATGAGTAGTCCCAAAGGCTTCTCCAGAAGCAATATTTGGCCAACTCGCCATCCCTGAAGATGCCTAAAGCATAATAAAGAATAAATAGAAAAGGAGCCCCAAATTACCTTGCTTGATTGCAAATGTAAGGAGTCCTTTCAGATTCCTCTTGCAATTCTAATAGCTAGCTCTTATTACAAAACTCATATAGGTATACCTAAATTGACTTAATATTGATATGCATCTATATGCAACCTTAATAGAGAGTCACTTGAGCCAGAAGAAACCTTGCTTGCACAGATTACGTTTAATTTGGCAAATTTCCAGCATGAGTTTAGTAATGAAGCCAAGCTCTGGGGCCAAAAGTATTCCATACCTATAGTCCTAGCCAATTAAAGTGCTTCATGAAGTGGCCCAGTTGGTTGAAACGCCTCTTGGTATCACATTGGGATGTGCTGGATACTGGCTACTTAAGGAAAATCTGGCCCTCTTGACTGAAGAGCACTGGAAAATGTAGAGTAAGGACCCTAGATTTTAGAAAAGTAGACTTTGATTTGCTCAAGGAACTGATGGGCAGGATTCCCTGGGCAGCCCTTACTGCAGGAGCAGGAAGGAACCAACCCTATGCACAGGAAGACTAACAAGCATGGAAGACCAGCTTGGTGTAGCAGAGAACTCTTCAGTGAGCTGAAACACAAAAAGGAAGCCTCCAAGAGGTGAAAACTTGGATAAACCACTAGGGAGGACTACAAGAGTGTTGCTTGAGTAGGCAGGGATGACACCAGAAAAGCCAAAGCACAACTGGAGTTGCAGCTAACAAGGGACATAAGGGTAACAATGAGGATTTCTACAAGTATGTCAGCAACAAGAGGAAAATCATGGAAAATGTGGGTCCCCTACTGAAAGAGGTGGGCAACCTAGCAACGGATGATGCAGAAAAGGCTGAAGTACTCAATGTCTTTTTTAACTCAGTCTTCACAGGCAAGGTCAGCTCCCAGCCTACTGCACTTGGCAGTACCATTTGGGGAGGAGTTGAGCAGCCAACAGTGGCAAATGAACAGGTTAGGACTACTTAGATAAAATGGACATGTACAAGTCCATGGGGCCAGATGCAATGTACTAACGGGTGCTGAAGGAGTTGGCTGATGTGACTGCAGTGGCTGGCCATTATCTTTGAAAACGTGGTGGTCAGGAGAGGTCCTAGATGACTGGAAAAGGGCAAATATAATGCCCATCTTTAAGGAAGGGAAGAAGGAATATCTGGGGAACTACAGATCAGTCAGCCTCACCTCAGTTCCTGGAAAAATCATGGAGCAGGTCCTCAAGGAATCAATTTCTAAGCACTTGGAGAAGAAGGTGCTGATTAGAAACGGTCAGCATGGATTCACCAAAGGCAAGTCATGCCTGACCAGCTTGATTGCTCTCTATCAGGAGATGACTAGCTCTATAGATGTGTGGAGAGCAGTGGATGCACTATCCCTTGACTTCAGCAAGGCTTTTGATACAGTCTCCCACAACATTCTTGCAAGCAAACTAAGTACAGGTTGGATGAATGGACTTTAAGGTGGATAGAAAACTGGATGGCTCATACGGATCAAAGGGTAATCATCAGTGCCTCAATGTCTAGTTGGCAGCTGGCATCTAGTAGTGTTCCTCAGGGGTAGGCCTTGGGGCTGGTTTTGTTCAGTATCTTCTTCAGTGATTTGGAAGATAGCATGGAGTGCACCCTCAGCTAATTTGCAGATTACACCAAGATGGGGGAATAGTAGATATGCTGGAGGGTAGGACTAGTATTCATAGCGACCTAGACAAATTGGAGGATTGGATCAAAAGAACTCTCATGAAGTTCAGTAAGGAAAAGTGCAAAGTCCTGAATTTAGGGTGGACTAATCCCTACCATGCACTGGTACACGCTTAGGGCTGACTGTCTAAGCAGCAGCTTTGCAGTACAAGACCTGGCAGTTACAGTGGACAATGAGTTGAACATGAGCCAACAGTGTGCCCTTGTTGCCAAGAAGGCTAACGGTATACTGGGTTGCATTAGTAAAAGTGTTGCCAGCAGACCAAGGGAAGTGATTATTCCCCTCTATTCAGCACTGGTGAGGCCACATCTGGAGTACTGTGTCTAATTTTGGGACCCCCCCACTACAAACAGGACGTGGACAAGTTGGAGAGAATCTAGCAGAGGGCAGCAAAAATGGTTCAGGGGCTGGGGAACATGACTTGTGAGGAGAGCCTGTGGGAACTGAGCTTATTTTGTCTGAAGAAAAGAAGCCTGAGGGCATTTAATTTTAACATTCAACTCCCTGAAGGGGGGTTTAAAAGAGGATGGAGCTGGACTGTTCTCAGTAGTGGCAGATGACAGAACAAGCAGCAACAGTCTCAAGCTTCAGCAAGGGAAGTTTCAGTTATTAGGAAAAACGTTCTCACTAGGATGTGGTGAAGCACTGGAACAGGTTACCCAGAGAAGCTGTGGGATCTCCATCTCTGAAGGTTTTTAAGACCTGGCTACACAAAGCTTTGGGTGGGATGATCTAGTTGAGGATGGTCCTCCTCCTGAGGTCCCTTCCAACCCTCATTTTCTATGATTCTATGATTGAAGAACACTGAAAAACTTACCCCAACAGCCTCTCCCGTGGGATAAAGAGAAGCAAAGACATCATTTATCTGGCTAGAGTGGCATACTCTATTGTAACTAAGACCTCTAAGATACATTGTTCTGTTTATTGTTTGTCCACCTCCTTACTGAAGCATTATTAAAGATGTGAGCCCTGGAGCCAGTGCAGTTAGAGACCTGTCAGCAGTTCCTGTGATAAACTTTTATTTCCAGAGATTAATAACTCAGACAAAATCATCAGGCTGACACTGTAGACTAGATCCTGAGCCAGCAGAAGGCAGCATAACCTCGATGCTAACAGAGAGAGCCTGACTATGCCAACTGAAAATTTGGTCCTTGGCTTATAAAATCTCAGCTCACATTTATGTATGTAAGTGACCAGAATTAAAGAAAAAAAAGTGTGGCATTCAATTTACTGAGGACTTATTGCTTTATTTACTTTAATTTTGGGAAGCTCCTCAAGCACATGCCTAACTTAAACTATATGAACTGTACAACTGACTTTAATGGGTCAATTTATGTGCTTAGATTAAAGCACACATCTAAGTAACTGAATTTTGGGCTTACTGATTTGCCCTAAGATGTCAATGATAGAAGCAAGGAAAGAACTTGTTAGTCCTGACACAGTCCCATACTCTAACTTAATGTGAAAAGACGAGTTACATCGTGTTTAAAGATCACATGTTGTACTGCTCACACACACCTCACTGTCAATCCCACACAAAGGTAAGGAGATTGTTACATGTTTTGGGCTTCAGTTATTAAACCTCAGTAACCAGTCTGGATGTTCATTTATAAATATCGTGGCAACATCTAGCCCTTTAAAATAAATGCAATTGCATTTTGACTGTGACTTTCAAAACTCATAGAAGAAGAAAAAGAAATCAAGCAAGTGATTTTATCAGCAAGGATTTTTCTGATAATTAGGGAAGGAAGGATGGTCTAATAATCAAGGAATGAGACTCAGACTTGGGAGACCTAGGCACAGGTCCCTGGTGGACTACAGACTTCCTCTGTAACCATAGGCAAGTTATTTCGTTTTCTCAGCATCCTGTTTATAAGAACTGGGGATAATGGCACTTCCCTAATACCTGGGAGCACTGTGAAGATAAATGCATCAAAGATGGTGAAGGGTTGAGATACTGCAGCTAAGGGCAAGTGTACATAACTAACATCAAAACAGCTCAGTTTTGGCACACTTTCCACTTATAATGTAGATTTGTGGCTCTGCACATTTAAGAAAAAAAGCTGATCCGTATAACAACATTTTTGAAGCAGTTGTAGTACAAATACTGTATCTACATCATACGAGGTTGGGGTGTTGGCACTTAATGGATAGATCACAGCGTCAAAGCTACCTAAACCTGCACTGACTTGATAGATGCTAACTACTCCTTTGGAGAAATCATCTACCCAGTCAGCAGTCCATGGATGAAGAGTCCCTGCTGTTACATTTTGATACAGTAGACCATAACTAAAAGCATGACTACACAGATGTCACTTACAAACCAAGCCCAGAATTATTTTTAAAGGAAAATTAATTGACAATGACTGCATTAAAATGAAATTAAGAGTCTGTTTTCAACCAATGAAAACAAGGAAATGTAGCAATTAATGACATGAGCTTAAGAAGTATGGATGGTTTTGTGGTTAAACCTCTGGATTGAGACTCAGGAGATCTGGATTCAATTACCAGTTTAATAGCACAGTTCTTATATATAACCTTACACAAGGCATCTAATCTCTCTCTGCCTCAGTTCTCCATCTGTAAAACAGAGATAATATTCTTTCTACCACAATGTTCTTGTCTTGTCTATTTAGATAATAAACTTTTCAGGCCAGGGACAGTCTTTTACTGTGTATTTGATCAGCACTGAGGGCTTTATTGTTGTCTGGGCAGCAAGATAATATTGTAATTAATAAAAAAAATGATGATACCCTTTACCTCCAAAATAGTATAGGTTCATGTCATATCTTAAGGTGCATTGCATCAGAAAAATCATTAACTCATTTTATAGATAAAGAAACAGGGGTGTGGAGAAGTGAAGTAACACGTACAAGGCCAACATAGGTTAGTGGGAACAGAACCCAAGTCTCACGTACACCACCCGGACGGTCTACCCATTAGACCCGTATCACTACCCCAAAAGTTATGTTATCCAAGGAATTCCTACTGTGCTGCACTAGCCTGGCCATCAGGGTAGCCGTGGAGGCAAAATCTGTCATGTATTTTAGCATTCTACTCTGCAGTTTTAAATCAAGACTTCCATCATGGGGGATATTTCACTGTAAATCTGCTGATGGCTCAGCACATGGGATGCCAGGTACAAGCATGGGAAACCAAGCAGAAAACAAGTACAGAGCACATTGCAAATGCTTCCTTCCCTGTCCTCCCTCTGGTACCAGTTATACTGCTGATCTCAAAAAGGGCCCAATCCTGCAAGATGCAGAGCAACCTCCTTTTGGGCCCCATGGGCTTCAATTACTACACTAAACGGGAATTCAAGGGGACCACAGGATAAGGCCCTAACCAGTGAGCATCTTGCCACAAGCAAAATTTATCAGACAGACCAATCATTTTACCTACATGACATTTTCCAATTTGCCACCTTCCCTCAAGTGGCAAGGCAGGTCCAGCCTAATGTATTTTTATTAGTGCTGGAACACTCAACTTGTTTATGGTACACAGGAAATCTGTTGAGATAATATTACTCCACCAAATATTTATCATGCTTAGTCTCAACAGATTGGAAATGGTTCTGTAAGAGATTGGATGATGGCAGGGAAAAATGTTGGCAGGGGGCTGGGGAGGAAGGGCCATGAGAGAGAAGGCTGCTGTATCCAATGTGTGGTGTCCCTGGGAACAGGTGACAGTGATTTATAATGCAGTATTAAAGTGTCATAGTGCAACCATCACTCTCCACATTTTGTGAGCCAAAGTATGCTAGTTGTAGATAGAGCACTGACTGCAGAAACAGGCATTGTTGGAGTGTAATGTGATATGACATTCTTTGTTCCTATCTGTCTTACGGTCATTCAAATATGAAATTTTCTGTAACACCATAACTGTAATTTGGAACAAAATTTGTCCAATTTTGTTTGGTTTCAAGGTTTACAATTAAGCAACAAATACCATGTATGAGAAGGAAACATTTAAACTACCATGCAGTGAAATACTCACTGTGTAGTCAGAATACAATTAGTTTATAGTTTCAGCGAGGAAGAAAGACCTACAAGCAACTCTGCTTTCAGATTCATTTATGCAATATTGTCATATGCAAAACTCCTTATATCTTCAGCTGGCTTTGAATCAAGCTGTACTACAGCCCTGCCACTTTATTCTGCTCTGTGAAGGTATTCTGACAAAGCAGTACACTGCAGAGCCCAGGCTAGATGTAAGCAGAGGGAGAAGGGATTCAATTTCTGGTACTTAGATTCATTTTCTCAAAAGCAATGCACTGGGGGAACTATGTTTCTCGAGCCATTTTATGTAAACTATAAGGCCACATCCACACTTGGTGTGGATATTTGGTTCCCCAAGGATAATTAGCAGTGGTGCACCTTGCACTGCCGCTACTTATTCCCGGGGAACGCCTGTGCCATACATGCTCTAGCGTGCAGCAAGTTACCCCAGTTGCAGTAGGGGAGGCTGGGGCCAGCAGCAGCCTTATCTGCGCTCCTGGGGGCCTCCTGGGGCTGCAGCAGTGGCGAATCTCCCATGCAGAGCCCAGCTCTGCCCATGCATGCTCTGCTCTGCTTTTCTTCTCCATGGGTTTTTTTGACCCCTGGATATCCAGGAGTCAAAAATACCCTCTGTGCCACTCTCTTGCAGTGCAGAGAACAACTGGATGTGTGGTATGGGGCACCATAGACATGTCTACGGCTCAACATACCGTACAGCCACGCTCGTCTGGACATGGCCTAACAAGCAGCATTAACAATAAAAGTTTAAATCCTGAAAGTCTTACTCAACACTCATTCAGACAAAGCACCCATTGAAGTTGAACTGATTCTTCACTGGGTATAGGTTAAAGGCTAAGGTTTTCAAAGTGTTTTGTGATTTTTGGTGTCCAAATTGAGAACGCCTTAACCACTAGAAAATGTTGGCTAGAATGGTAGCATTTAACTCAATAATACTTCCTTGAATTGTTTTGGCTGTCAAAGATCTGGAAATGTGTTATAAATAATGTTTTAAAAGCATTATTGAATTAGTTCCCTAAGTCGGAGAAAGTATTAATTACAGCAAATTTCCAAAAAGCTTAATAGATGCACAGAAAGATTAAAAGATTTATCCAAGTTACAGTTTTGCTTTATGGCACTCTTGGGTTCAGAACACAAGACTCCTGACTCCTAGTCCCATGATTCAGTCACTAGATTACCCTCGCCTCCCAGAGATAGTAAAAGAACTCAGGAATCCTGATTCCCATTGACAGACCACATATCGTCTCAAGGCCAAGACTAGAACTAAGATATCCTGCCTTGCAGTTTCTCCGTCTAATCAGCAGAAGAGACTAATAAGATAAGTGCAACACTAAGTACAATATTTTCCCAATCTTCTAAATGGAACAAACTTATAGTATCTATTTTTCTGGATTTGAACAAGATGATTTTTCATACCCGATAAGTCCACATTTGACTCTGCTTGATAAAAAAGCCACTTACTGTCTTTCTCAAAAAAGAAAGCAATCCTCTCAGTGAAAATTAGTCTTCAAAGCTAACTACAGACAGTCAAATAGCCTGAGGCTGAATCAATTCAATCTTCACAGGGCAGTCTAAGCGGCATAGAATGAACCAATAAGCAAGTGAACAGACATTCCCTTTTGAATCTGGAAATGCAGCCACATGTTTGCAGTGGCCCAGGCCAGAAACTTGGGGGCACTAGGGCACACCTCCCTGCTCAGTTGGAGCTGACAACTTAGGCTGAGGCTAGCCTGCCACCCTACTCGGGGTGGGGGGGAATTACAGGGGAGGAGCAAAGCATCCTGGGGTGCTGGGGGACTGAGAGTTGATCTGGAGGGGATTTGGGAGAGAAATTCAATACATCAATTTAACCTAAAATCAGTTAAGTCTGATACTATACCCATCCAGGTTTATCTTAAACTGGTTTCAGCCATTTTGAAAGCGGTTTATGTGCACTGGACTTCTGTTGTGTTACAGATTTGAACTGATTTCTGATCACTTATACCAGCTTATGCGTTATTTCTGTCCCTAGACAAACAGTCTTAAGTCAATAGTTTGATAGATTGCTCTACAAGAAGTTTTGTTTGGAAAGACATATACTTGCACTTACCTTTCCTAGTGTATTTGGAAACAGAATTACTTATACTGAGCGCCTCACTGAACAGAAGGAGCAAACAATATCTTGAGGGGAAGGTCAGCAAGGGATGCTTCAGATATCCATTCACAAAGAGGCATATAGGCAAATGAGATGGTCCACATTCAGTTCAGTTATAATACAGAAGGGCTCGCTTAACTTATAATGGTTCCAGAGGCTGGAGAACATAGGCTACCCAAGGTAGACATGTGCTGCATTAAGTTGCACTCAAGCTAATTTTTGGTTCACTTGAAATCACTGACAAAATTTTAATTGACTTCCTTTATCCTTTTTAGTTCAGAAACAAATCAAAAACCCTTTAGCCATAATTCCCTGATGAATGGCACAGACATAGAACTTGGTGACCATCTGCATAACAGGCTGAATGAAAAGCCCAGATCCACTTCAACATATGTGGAATCCCAATCCAGATCTAAATTCTGTAGCTTTAATCTATCATTAATATTTAATGTGTTACGATCAGCTCCACAGAGGCCAAATTATGTGGCCAAATATATAGAGTATATCTGATCACACTTATTTAGCTTACTTTCCTAAATGATCAGAAAATATATATCCATATTTTGATGCAAACTTCATTGTTCGTTGTATTTCCATACTGATACACAGTGAAAAAGCACACTGAAACTTGATAATGTCTATTGTACTGACAAATTCTAGTGTTTAGTTTATGCCGCTCGAAACCCAGAAGTTC
>NW_005842314.1:619568-636917 GCF_000455745.1 Alligator sinensis
TGCTGATTTAGAATGGAGTGAAGGGAAGGACTATCTAAGCCATTGCCTATAATATAGAAATGAGTAAATTTCCAACTCACAAGGACCCTTCCAGCCCTAAACTTCTGTGAATCTGTGTGCATCTGTGAATGCTGGTAACATTTTGTTGAAGGGAAGCATAAAATATCTTCCTCTAGAAGGAGGAGGGAAGAAAACAGGAGGAGAGAGAGAAGGGAAGACAAACTGGAAGGAGTTAGACAATAATAATAAAAAAGGCAATATTCAACGAGTGGTTACAGAGTTGCAGGGAAGAGAGGCCTTCAGTTGAACTAAGTTATGAAGGGTGAGATTCTCTGCTGAGCCTTTAAGAGGAGCTTCTGTAAATTAACAACCAAGGGAAAAAGAGAACTAAGGTAGCTTTAGGCCAACTTGTCCCCTTCCTGATTCTTGGCTAGAAAGACTCCCAGTCTAATTTAAACAGGTCAGTAGGCCCCCTTTTAGGTTACAGCAGCCTCCTATCACTTCCCTATAAACACCATGCTGCTCAGAATTGCCTTATTACTGCATGTTGTAGTTACTGCACCTCACCTGTTCCTGGTCCATCATACCCAGGACTTCTAGAGTTCCTTTATACCTGCTTCTCAGTGTTACCCAAGGGCAGGAACATGGGGAAAAAACCTTATTTTGTACATCCTCTGAAGGAAACAATGCTACATAAGCTTACAGTAAATGAGGAGCTGGCCCTTTTTAATAGCAAAGATTCTGTAGGCAACCGTCGATCCTCTGAATCATGGTGCACACATTAGAGGTCTAATCAGGAGCCTGATGAATCCAACTTGTACAAAGTTCTGCGACTATCACACCAAGACCTTCAATGGATACACCTAGGCAAAAGTATGGAGGAGTGGAGGCTGCCCAAGACCTACTGTGCCCCCTTTAGACTACTGAGATCAAACCCAAAGGCCAAGCCAAGTCCAGACGTTCAGTGCCTCGATGGTTGTAGCTTTTGCCAGAAAGCAACAGATAAGAAATGCTGCCGACTGACTAATGCCTCAGTGAGGGCACATTTCTTTCAGGGTGATATTCCTTAGCCTTTCTCCAACCAGGGAGTACCCACAAGCCGGTTTGGGACGCCCTATACTTGCCTTCCTCTGGAGGTTGCAACATTGTGGTCTTTTATAGGAGCTACCCTTTCTTGAGTAGCTCCACCATGCTGCCACCAGGCCCTCAGTCAGATGCAATTTATAGTCATACCCAAGACAAAGCAAATTTTACTGTGTATTAAAATCAGATGGAAGCAGTCTCCTATGGGATTTTATCTCTGTTGAATACATCATGCCATTTTCTTAAATTAGTCTGTAGGAAGCTAAAAAAAAAAAAAGTAAAAAAAAAAAAAAAAAGAAAAAAAAAAGAGAGCGAGAAAGAGGATAAATAAGTTTTCCTTCACTGTTTGTATGTAAAGTGATATCCTGATATTAAATCTTTTCTTCCTCCCTGACAAGTGGAATCTGTTAATAAAATATTGCAATCGAATACCCATGCATATTACAAGCCCACTGATTTGATATGGTGGGCACACTATATTGAAGCTGAAATATGTGCTTTTTTAAATAAAACCAAAGCCTTAAAAAAAAGAAAGGAAAAAAACCTTAAGTGTGACCTCAGTGCTTAATTTGCCTCTGAAAATGGAATCCCTTGGAATTCATATTACACATTATAGATGTCATTTTCCATTTAATAAAAAAACCCTGCAAAATAATAAATTCCCAAACATGCTTTTTATATCTACAGGAAATTAAATTATAGAGATAGACACACACATGCATGTGGCTATAGATATAAAGAAATACAGAATATTAGGACTGATGTGGAAATGGTTTTGCTATGGAGAATTTAGGCTTCATTGAAAACTGACAGTCAAGAAAGGTTTTAGTTTTTAGCTGAAAAGTAACGATAAAGACTTTTACAGTAGAGGAAATATTCATCAGAAAACAACTTTGATGAAAAAATGATCAACATACCTTAATAAATATGTGTGTGTGTGTGTGTGTGTGTGTGTGTGTGTGTGTGTGTATGCAGGCCAGCGCACACACTTCACTACACATTTTTTTCTTACAAATATTCCCAAAGAAGCTATTTTTTCTCAGAATAGATAAAGTCTTTATGACCAGACCTAACATGCACACACATAATAGGGATATGCATTGTACATATTCACATGTCTATGGGCCAAACGTATGGAACCCAATTCATGGAATCGTAGGGATGAACAACACTATTTGGCCCAAAACATGGTTTCTCTATTCAGCTGCGCCAACTGAATAAAATTACACTTGGAAAAAGACTTTTCTAGCACCAGTTCATTTGCAAAGGAAGATGTTCAATTTCATATTATTAATGTATTTCATTTTTGCTTGTAATAGACTTGAAATTAGCAATGTCAGGTGGCATTCATTTTGGTCATATGTATTTCCATAGGTGTTGCCTTGTAACCAGTGACAGAATCAAAGGCAAAGAGGCCAAGTCTTATTAGAATCCACTCAGAACAGGGCTGTCCACCTTCTAAGAGGAGATGAAATCATGGGGCCTCTACACAAGTGACCAATGTGTTTGTCAGGATAAGCAAACCATGGGTCATCTCCTGAGATGCCCTGTAGCACCATAACGCACCCCACAAGATCTGGCAACAACAACACCAGAAGCAGTGGCCTGTGCAGAATATTGGGAACAGGCCATACAGAAAGGTTGAATTGGAGACATGATGAAGAAGACCTTGTAAGTGGCTGGGGGCTACATGCCATATGAGCTACATCAGTGGGGGCTGCACTACTGCAGGCCACAGGCCCCCTGGGTTGCCATCCCATGGGTACCCCCTACCACCTCAGGTCCTCCAGTATAGTGAGCTGTGCCTTGCTGCCCCCAGAAGCTGGGTCTGGGGCAGGAAGCGAAAGCCGAAGGAGATAAGGGAAGCCTGGAAACACTAGCTGCTGCTGCAGCTAGAGCAGTACAGTGAGCGGTAGCCAGATGTGAGCCCAGTGGTTGCAGAATGACCTGTAGCAGGCCACATGCAGACCCTAGACCACCAACTGGACAGCCCCAACATAGAATAATATATTGCATCTTTATTAACTGATTCTGGATTCACTGGGATTGATGTTTCTACAAACAGAGGCGAAAGTAATAATGATTTGCTGTATATTATCAAGCTGTACTTCATACTTTCAAGAGCAAGATAAGAGTAGGGTACACTGAAAAAAATGTCTGGCAACACTGCACTAAGTGAAAAATAATTGTCCTGCTGTTCAATGATGTACAATAACTTGTACCGGTACCTACCCCGTCTTTATCCTAAGTAAATCTCTGTATTGATCTGTATTTTTCATGCACAAACCAGACTTTTAGCAAAATACAAAATAATATAGTCAGCTGGAGAAGTTGCATGGCACAGAAGTGACATCAAGATCCTTGTGGCCAGAACTATATGTGACTTGACAGTTTACTCACTGTTGGACTTAAGGCAAGATTCCTATTCCCAGTTTCAGAACAGTACTTAGGAAGGTGCTCATGTCTCACTGACTGCAACTAGAGTTAAGCATATGCTTAAATTCTTTGCAGAACTAAGGGCATTGATTTCTCTTGGCTTCCCATCTGCAAAAGAGGTGAAAATAATAGAAATGAAGTGAGGTTTAATTCAACTGAATATTTATTCTTTGGGTGAACAATTATGATATATTTGTACTGCAGTAATGCCTAGGAGCCCAAGCCTCAACTAGAATCCACTGTTTGGCAATGTACAAACACATGCTCACAATACCCCTGCAAGGGAGAGAAGCACTATTATCCTCTGTTTTACACAGCGGGGAACTAAGGCTAAGTGATTGTACAAAGCAAACAGAGCATGAACTGAGCCTATAAAGTCCTATACCAATGTCCTAACCATTGGACTAACCTGTGATGTGCAGAACCCTTCTGAACTGACAACATCCTTGGTACTCTTGGGATGAAGGAAAAATAAAACAAATGCCCACATGATTATCTAAGAGGTCTTTTCTGTCTGAAGCTTCTATAGATAGAAACAGGCTCTAGTCTTTCCTTTATCACCACTGCTTTCAAGTTTCAATGAATTTGTTTGATTTAAAAGGGAAGAAAGCAAAGAAAGTAAATTGATCACCGGGAGGGATAGTCTGAAGTAAGATAAAATAAGGATGCAAGACATGATTTAAAGGCATTTGGCAGAGGAACTATACAGGAAGGCTCAATATGCAGATCAGTTGATAATGCAATAATTTACAGAACAATATTAAAGAAAAGAAGTTATGAACAAGGAACACGCAAAAATAAATTTCCTTCAACTGAGCCTAAATTTAAAAAGCAATCTAGCAACTGCCAGGGAATACCAAAACTCCAGAGTGATTAAATAAGTGGAAACGTAAATTATACAACATGGTTAATCAACAGGCCTGTCATCTGGAGGATCCCTTTTGAACAGAAGCATTTAAAAATAAAAGTGCTCATCCTCCTGTGGATCCTCAGAAGAGTCGGTGAAGTGCCATACTGTGCCCCACACTAGGCAGCTATCTTCAGGAGGCACCACTCCTTGTAATGACATTTTCAGTCTTTTATTCCAACAACTTTGTAGCACTGATCCATTATCAGAGACAGAGTTTTACAGTCACACTGTAGGAAACATTTATTTTAAGGTAGAAAAAAAATCCTTTCCTTCACCTGTGAAAGATTAAGGCTAATCTGAACATTTGCTCAATGGAAATCTTGGATTTATTTTTAATTCTCATTTTTTCTGCTTAAAAGCATTGGCTTGAATTTGGGCAACATATAGTTCTGTGTCTGGCACTACCAAGTAACCCCACTAACAGCCTTGCCAGTTTCAAATGTTAACGGCATACACACTTTTATTCATCCTTTTGAAAAAGACATTCGGGCATAGAGATTTAAAGGAGATTCAAGGAGTTAGGTGCCCAACTAACACAACGTTTTAATGGTATTTTATGATCTGGTAGTTGAGTCACTAGCTGGAGAGTCATGAAACCTGGGATCAATTTCCTGCTCCCTTAGGGACGTTTTGCATAAACTTGGACAAGTCAGGTTTTGTGAGCCTTTGGTTCCTGCTTTGTAGAATGGACTCAATAATACTTTGTACATGGGTGGCGAGGGTAAATGCATTAGAGATCCTGAGATGGTCAGATATTGTGGTAGTAGGCAATTAACTGGGCTAGAGAACTATTAGGTTCTTTTGAAAGTACCAGTCTTATCATTGATGAAAGCTTCAGGTCTAACAGCTCTGGAGACTAAAAGCCTCTGTTCATCCATTAGATCAATGTGATATAAGCAAAGATTCTCTATAGGGTTACCCTTGTGGCACAGAAGCATTTGGGTCATTTGCCATCAATTTGACAGAAACAACATTGATCCAGCTCAGCATTTTATTCTGCCTATCATCGTGGTAGTCTCCGAGTGCCTTCCATCCAAAATTAACAGCAAGAGCCAAATCCCTTAATATATTTCATGCAATCTCTAGAGGTTCTTCCTGTTATTTTAATCTAACCCTGACATAGTGGGGCTCTCTCTCAAAAGGAAGAGCAATTTAACCTCTTTGACCATGCCACTTCCATCACTGATCACGGCCAGTTATTGTGGTAGACAACCTCGTAGTATTTTCCTCTCTAATATTTCAGTTTATCAACAGTGAGTCTGCCCTGAATTTCAAAGGACCATGATATTCTACAATGAAAATGAGAAAGAGGAAAAAATGGTGCTGGCCAAAGTCAAGAATAATGCAATTATCGTTAATATTTATATCATGGTAACCCTGAAGAACCTCACTCTGACAAGAGACATACCAAGGGTGGAGAACTCTTAGGCAAATGGGGGTGCAATATGGGACAAGGCAATGGGAAAGGTAGGTAAGATGCTAAAGTAACTCTATAGTTTAAGCAAGGCTACTTCACTCTTAAGCAATTTTTTTTACATATAGATCTTGAAGCACTTTACAAACCAAGGCAGCACACCTTTAGTTTATTAAAGTAGTATAATTTATGCCCTCCTTACTTATAGGGGAAAAGGAATTTGATTGAACAAACCCCCAAGGCACTCAGTAGCCAAAGGGGAGAGAGAGTACCTGGATTTCCAACTCCCCAGCCCAGTATTTGACCCAAAAGGCCATGTTGAGTAGACATGAATCTTGCCACACTGCTCTGCAGATATTGCAATGAATTAAATGCTATAGAAACAAACCTGATAGGCAAAATACACCTCTGTGGAGAGGGCTTGAAATAACAAATTCTTAGAAATAACAGATAAGTAGACAAAGATTCCTTTGACCTTTTCTGCTCTCTAAGTCCTGAAAAAGATCTCCAAAGAAATATTCCTTGGTGTACTCATCCCTGCCTATTTGGCTAACTTATCCTATCACCTCCCTTCTGTTTTATTTATTCATACAGGTGAAAAGGTAAAGCCATGTTTTTCTTTCCTTACTGTCTTATACAATTTATTGCCATTTCCAATTATTCAAGTTTTCGACAAAGCACCAGCTAGAAATAAACCTTTGGCTAACGTAATTGGAAATCCCCAGGGAAACAGGTAAAGATGCATTGCATAAATAAAGGGTTTGTCTGCCTTATTCTTTACCTAATCATGAATACCGTAAGCCTGAAAGCAAGAGAAGACATAAAACAATATGGATGAAATAATATGATGACGATACTTTTTGAGGCCAAAAATCTAGCAGGAGACTAAATATATGCATGAGTGTATTCATGTAAAACAATGTGCGTCATATAGGAGGAATAAAAGCCACACAGAAAGAACAGAGCATCTGCCTGGGAGAAATATTCACATATCAGTAGTCTGTCTCAAACATCAGATGCAGAGCCAGTGAGGGGCTGAGAAAAAGTGAAGAGCACTGCATCCAGCTTAAATTACAAGGTTGGAGGGATGTATTATGCAAACTGGAATGCAGGGCATAAGGGCAAGAATATCCAAATCTTACAAAATGTACTGAGTGATCTTTAATGATAGGTGCAAAGCATATGATTAAATAGGAGGGCTGATCACACGAGATGGTATATATGTACAGAACAATCACACTGCGTATGCAGGAATAGCTCTACTTAGAGCAGAACAGTAATACACTTTATCTGGTACACAGGTTCCAAAAATGGCCAGTAAGAGCTTCAGACACAGGCATAAAAGTTATTTCTCTTACATAAAATGTCAGGCTCTACCTAACTTGTGCCTACATGCAAAGGATTAACCATGCTAATTCTTTACCTAGTCAAGAGAGACAATTGAACAAATCTGACAATGTAACTGAAAAGTTTCATTAATTAATGCATGAAGAAGAAAAGGAGATTCTCAGGTAATCAATGCTGTGGCTGAGAAACTGGCCCTAGTGAAGTCCATGCGAGTTTTGCTTGAAAGGGGCCAGTTTTTCCCTCCTATTTCTAGTGTGCTATTCAAGGTGATGGCAAGGTGCCGACTGATTTTGCTGGAAGGTAATTTAGAGGTGAGCCCTAAACTAATACAAGGAGTTCCAACCATTGTTGTTTCTGATGTGCATGGAAATATTTTGCATTCATCATGCTGCATTGTTTTTAAACTGCTATCCTGAGAACGTACTGGGGGTACTTCCAAGTTGCACTATGCCCCTCAAACTTAATGCTGGATTCTTCAAAATAATTACCAAATCTGAACCCATTCCTTAAAATGCAAGCCACAGATCCTAATCTTCACTCCAATCCTTTAGATAACTATACTTTACTGCAATATATGCATTAAAACTATGTTAAACATACATTAGTAGTTGTAAAACTGGGCATTAAAAAATCCTATTAATATTTTTCCCTTTCTAAAATAGGTTATAAATAAGGGTATGGCACCTTCAAGATTCAGCATATGAAAAAATGATTTAGTGTTGAGACAAATACCTACAGTCATTGATGCTGTTGTGCTACTGGGCATCTCATTAAGTATTAAGAGTCAGACAATATCCATCACTTTCACAGAAATCCTGGTTTAATTTAAGGAGAATGAAAGAAAGAGAAAATTGGATAGAGTCTCTAGTTGGGAGAAAAATTATTCAGATGCCAAATAATACTAGAAAACCATTTCATGAACATTTAATTTCTCTTCTATATGCCAAAGTTAAGACATGTGAAGACCTCCGTACTCTGAAGGTGACATTGCAGCTGAGTTATCCATGCACTATGCCTTTTAAAGTTAATTGAATTCTGTATGACATCAAGTGGACCGAAATGATATTGGTGCAGTCTTCTATCACGTTATAGAAACATCTGAATGGCACCAATGATATGTCTTTCCCTCAGTCTCCCTTATTTATCTCCCTTTTGCACAGGTATCCCTACATGGTGTCCACAGCACGGAACATTACTGAACAAGATGCCTCAAGGCAGTACACCAGTTTCAGCTGCCTCAAAAACCCTCTCTCACATTTATTATTTTGGCTTGTCTGAGGCTGCTTTATAAAAATAAGATGACTGAATAACAATTTTACTCTTCTGAAGTTTGGACTTGTGATTGCCTGGAAAAAGTTGTGGGAGAAGTTTAACTTGGTAGAACTCCGCAATAGTCAATACACCTGACCCTACTTTCACTAACACCGGTAATACGCTGCTTTAACCCCAACAGGACCTACACTGATAAGAAAAGGTGCTCTACTTCAACTGTAAGCTAGAACTTGAATTGTGAATCCTTTGGAAAAGGAGCTGCCAATTTGTTCTGTGTTCATATAGCACCTAACACGATGGGTTCCCAGTCCATGATTGGGACATACAGATGCCAACAAAATAAAAATAACAGTTTGGGGGGTGCAGATACTGGTGGGGAGCTCATGAAACCTGGATTCAGTTTTCAGGTCTGCTACCAGCTTCCTGTGTGTCCTCAGGGAAGTCTCTAAGGGTAAAAACCCTGCAAGTGACTTCCAGGGCGAGTCAGACAGTTTAACAGATGCTTTCCAGATAATCTCTTGATAATCTTCACCCGATTACCTCCACTCTCCATCTGTAAAAGGGGACAGAAAGAAGACGTTCCTTGTTCCCATTTTTTCCCCAGCTTCCCTACGTAGACTGTAATTCCTGAGCCAGAAACCATCTCTTGCTAGATGTACCTACAATACAGTAAAGTCCTACTCTCAGTTAGCACCTCTTGGTACATCTTTAATACAAATAATAATGTCAGCTAAACTGACCAAGGAATGCAAGAACTCTTTCATGAAAATTTGCTTTCAATTTTTTCATCCTAAAATGAAACAGACCAACAAAAAATTCCATCAGAGTTTTTCAACCAGCTCAGTTATATGAACTATATTTCATCAATCTGACACTTGTTTAATTCTCTGTGTCCCAATTCTCTTCTGCTATACTGGTGAGAAGCCATTGATTTCAGTAAGGTTACTCCTGATTTATACCAGTGTGATAAATGGATCCAATTATGATGAAGCTATGCCAGAACAAACAAGTGTAGCAGTAAAATTAGGTTCACTGGAGTTATATCAGGGATGAACAGACCCTACTCTAGGTTGCTGTTCTTTTAAATTCCCTGTCTAGATATGATTAGGAACCCACTTTACAAATTAGCAAGTCTTTTCCTGCACTGTGCCATGTTAAACACATGGCACATAGAAATGAACATACAAAGCCACTTCTCCAAGTGTACCAAAGTCCAACATTATAGTTTCATAGTTTCATAGTTTTAGGGTCGGAAGGGACCTAATAGATCTTCTAGCCCGCCCCCCCGCCAGGGCAGGAGAACAACAAAAGAACCCTAAAAACAAAAAAACGGGACTCAAATGAGTTCAGCCAGGTAGGTATCCAGCCTCTTCTTAAAGATCCCCAGGGTAGGGGCCAGCACCACCTCCCTTGGAAGTTGGTTCCAGCTCCTAGCCGCCCTAACTGTGAAGTAGTTTTTTCGGATGTCCAATCTGTACCTCCTCTCCATCAACTTGTGCCCATTATTCCTTGTTATGCCAGCAGGGGCTAGGGGAAACAGCATCTCCCCCAAACCCTTCTGGTTCCCCCTAGTGAGTTTATAGACGGTCACCAGGTCCCCCCTCAGCCTTCTCTTGTGGAGGCTGAATAGGTTCAGGTCCCGCAGTCTCTCACTGTAGGGTCTGCCCTGTTGTCCCCGGATCATGTGGGTGGCCCTCCTCTGGACCCTCTCCATGTTGTCCACATCCCTCCTGAAATGGGGCGCACAGAACTGGACACAATACTCCAGCTGCGGCCTGACCAGCGTCGCATAGAGGGGGAGGATCACCTCCCTGGCTCTACTCGAGATGCACCTGTGGATGCACGACAAGGTCCGGTTAGCCCTGCCAACCATGACCTCGCATTGTCGGCCCATGTTCATCTTGGAGTCAATAATGACACCAAGATCCCTTTCCGCCTCCGTGCTCTCAAGTAGGGAGTTCCCCATCGTATAAGTGTGCTGCTGGTTCCTACTACCCAAGTGCAGCACCCTGCACTTGTCCGTATTGAAACACATCCTGTTCCTGTTTGCCCACCCCTGTAACCTATCCAGATCCTTCTGCAATCTCTCTCTCCCTGCTAGCGTGCTCACCTCCCCCCAAATCTTGGAAAACAATGACATATTGGCATTTGTCTGAATGACCCTTAGCCACAGTTAACCAGATTCTTTGTGACTTGTGATTGATGTCTTTCATGTGACCTTCCAGGATCATATTGACTAAGCAGTTCTAAGAGGTACAAGTGTCCCAGGGAAGCCGGGGCTATGGGGAAACCCCGGCCCAAAACCAAAGAGAAGGAAAACCCATACTTACCCCTCACAGGAGCCGGAGGTAGCAGGGGAGCGCACGCCGGGAAACCACCTGCGCGATTCATTAGCCGCACTCATATCCAGCTGGGACCGGGTGGCGTCTCTCGCTGATGTGACCCGGTCCCAGCTGGATATGAGCATGGCTAATGAATTGTGCGGGTGGTTTCCTGGCGTGCGCTCCCCTGCTACCTCCGGCTTCTGTGAGGGGTAAGTATGGGTTTTCTTTTTCTTTGGTTTTGGGCCGGCGTTTCCCCATAGCACCGGCGTCCCTGGGACAACAAGCTTTGCTTCTTAAGGGACAATTTTGTAGATGGACCCAAAGCTCAAGAGGTTTGTCTTGCTTCATGTGGGAGGTGAATGATACGCAGGCCTTACTTGGAGATATTGCCCTCCAACTAGGTATCTGAATGCTATTTATTGTCTCATCAAGATTACACAAATTAGTCGGTGCATGTGTTGGACTTGCATATACCATAGGAAGGGGCAGAGGTACAAAATGCAAGCATCTCTCTCCTACTTAAAGTCAAGGAAACCTAATTCCTCCTTTTGCCTATTGAAATGTTCTCATAGAACAACATCAAATGGAGAGGGTAAGGAGTTTGTCCAATAGACATACATACCTTTGTAACTCTTCTAACCTAATTAAAGAATAACAATGAGCAGTGTAAATATAAGGGTGTGCACATATACACTGGGTTAATTACTTGCTCAGGTTTCTTATTATCAAATAGTTGAGATCCCCCTCACTTTTGCCCTTTATTGTTTAAATTCCAATCCACATGATAACAATAACCACAGCTCTGTTTTATTCCATCTCTATCATAGAAAAACCACATATAACTCATGCAGGCAGTTTCTATATACTTGGTGAAGCAATCTTCCTAATCATGATCTGAAGCAAAATCCAATTACAGGCCCACTCTTCTGTCCATTAGATTACTATTAGCAAAGATAAAAGCTATTGCTTGTAGTGCTGCCCTCCCTCCTTGCTATCCTACAACCTCCCACTCAGGGAGCTCTGGAAAGAATAGCAAGCTGCACTGCTGCTAAGGAGCATCAATAGGAACATCTTCCTTTCTGGTTAATAGAAATGAAGGAACAGCTGCTCTTTGTAACCAACAGCGTAAGCGAATTACACTCATTACAAGCCAGTTTTTAACAAGAGTGCAGCACCCAATTGCTCTCTCTTTTAGGCTTTTCAGACGTGCCCAGAGACTACTGAAATCTTTTGGGGGAGCTGGGTGCCCAGGGGTCTTTGAAAATCTCAACCTAGGTTTCTAAATTGTGACAATGCAGATGCTAGTTATGGACTTTTGCTGCCTTGCACATTGCATGCCCATAATCAGTTTGCACTCATTCTGCATAGGTGGTGAAAAAAGAAGAAAGGGAAAGCATGGAAACGTGATAAATGGCTTGGAGACAGCACACAACAGTACAGGCAGAGTGCATCACTATACTGACTGTACTGTTTCCACTAGTCACAGCACCTGGTTTAGGACTAGCTCAAATAGCTATACATGGCACTGCATTTTGCCCCGCACACATCCTCATGGTATATGTGCCCACATAAACACACACCCATAGCAATAGCTTTGGAAGACTTTGTGGTGTGGAGACTCATGTACTAGACTGGGACTGGAGGGATCTAGATGCTAAATTTGACTCTGCCACAGATCTGGGAAAATCACCTCCTTCTGCTTTGCCTCTTCCTCTTACATACCCTCTCTGTCTTGCTTGTCTTTTTAGATTAACTCTTCAAAGCAAGGAGTGCCCCTTATTTAGTGCCTGTGCATCGCTTAGCACACAGAGGCCCTAATCTTAGGATATTTAGGCATTGCTGATATATAAATAACAATAGTTTTAATGAGAGCATGAACTGATAAGATACACACGCAGATACAAATCCATCCCTAGGGTTAAGCATATTGAAATTAATTGGCATTACAGCAGAAATGAACTTGGTTCCTCATATACAGACCATGTTTGAGGTTTTCTGATCCTCTTTCATTCTGAATGTTGATACCTATACTTCAGCACTGAGAACATATCTCAGGGCTAAACCTTAGCAGCACGGGGTTCTTTTTATTTTTTGTGTAGCTGATTGAAAGACAAATTCAAAGGAAATCTTTAACTGATTAGACGGAACTTTCATACCCTGCACTTAATTATTATTAAATATTTATTAGAGTGGCACCTCCAGGCCCCTACTGCAAATGGAGCCCCACTGCTTTAGTGCTGAAAAGACGCACGCTGAGAAAGGGTCTCTGCTCTGAAGATCTTAATAGCTAAATTCACAAGGCATTGGAAAATATGAAAGTAAAAAGAGAGAGGTGAGTGACAGGTCAGTAGAAAAGCTGGGAATAGACCTCTTGTCTATGATTTAATTGCCAATGGTATTATCACTATATTTTGCTGCTTCTGCACTTCACAAACATAAATATTGGCAAGATCCTGTCCCAAAGATTGTATTTACTGAGCACAAACATCCAAGGACAAATTCAGACGCAATATAAATTTATTGACGTGAATCCACTTATAGATGGAGGGAATTGCATTTCCAATCATTATTAGCTGATTACAATGATTACAGTTGCTTGGCAATAAGATATGCTGAAAAAAATTCTGAGGAAAAGCAAAGACCTGGCTTTACTGCAGCAATTGATATCCCTGACCAAGGTGTGTTTTTTTTTTTAATTTTATTTTATTGTGTTGATCTTTGAAGTGCTTCAAAAAGCTTCAAAATGCTAGAGGTATAAGGCCAATAAAAAACATGAACAGTTATTGGATTTTAAGGATGCTCACAGATCCACCACATTAAGAGAAGATGATTTGTTTTAAAGTATTTATTACTGTTAGCCCAGTGAAATGTGGCATTGCATTGCATTGTCAAATTACCTCCTTTTTCAAGTTATGAAGGAAAACCAGATCCCCAGCTCTTACAAATCACCACAGCTTTGAAGGGGACATGCTATGCTGCATTGTAATTGCTTAAAACAAAATTTCCTTTTCTCTATTTACATAGTGGATTTTTAATGTGCCTATCACCGTTGAATCAAAGAAATGTTAAAAAAAAAAAAAAGGTAATGCTGGTGAAATTGCTTTGGAAGAGGGAGGACTGAAATTTTGGAGTTACCTGACTTGTTGACAGTGAATTATACTGCTTTGCAATGCTGTACTTGTGTATCAATTCTGTTGTATTTTTAAACAGTGTCGGGGCACTGACAGCACATAGATTGGCTCCTTTTTCATATTAAATATATGTATAGGAGGTTGAAAAATGGCAAAGTGTTCTGAAATCAGCACAGGAATGACTCAAGGACTGAAATTCTTGCCTTATGGTGAGAGATTTAAGAAGCTCAACCTATTTATTAAACCAGCTCAAGAATTTTTCAACAAACCATTTTTTCATCAGAAAATGCCATCATGTAAAAATCAACATTTTTCATAGAAAGGGTCAATTTGGATATGTCCACAAAAAAAAGAAGATGAAAGAGTTTTGAAAATGTACAAATGAACTATTTCAACATATTACAAAAAATAATTCCTATTTGAAACATTTTTTTTTCAAAATGGAAGCTAAACATACTTAAAAAAAGTAAATTAACAGAAATTGAAATGACACATTTTAAAATATTGTAAATAAATCATTAACTGACCTTGACAAATTTTCAGTTTTATAGGAAGATTCAAGAATTTGACTTTTGGTCTAATTCGGAACAGAAAAATTATCACAATCCTGAAAATTGACCAAGCACCAAAACACCCAGGATAGGTACAGACAGTCTCAAAGTGTGAGGCTGAATCGATTCAATTTTTGCATGTCAGTCCAAACTGAACCAACAAGCAAGTGAACAGACATTCTCTTTTGAGTCTGAAAATACAGCCACATGCCTGCAGTGGCCCAGGCCAGAAGCCAGGTGGTGCTAGAGCACACCTCCCTGCTCTGCTGGCTTGGGCTAAGGCTAGCCCGCCTGCCCTGCAAGGGGAGGGGGGCATGGGGGAGGTGCAAAGCATTCTGGGATTCTATAGGACTGTGAGTTAACTTGAATCTGGAGGGGATCTGGGACAGAAATTCAATAAAACAATTTAACCTAAATCAGTTAAGTCTGATACAACAGCTATCCAGGTTTATTTTAAACTGGTTTAGGCTATTTTGAAAGCAGTTCATGTGCACTGAATTTCTGTTATGTTACAGATTTGAACTGGTTTTCGATCACTTATACTAGTGTCTGTATGTCATTTCTGTCCCTAGCCCCAGAAACAGAAGCTAAAAAAGTTCAGAGTGCAAATATCTAAGAGAGAAAGTAAATAACCAGAGAAACAATGTTATTTGGTTGCGCTGGTGGCTGTGGTGGTGGTTGCATAAATTTAAATCTTCCAATTAAATGTGAATACTGTTAAAAAATATCAGTGTACCCCAAACAGAAGTTATAAGCTTGAGGCAGGAATGAAACAGTGAAGTTTTGTGCCCTATATTATTTCAGAGTAGAGGATGCTCACAGTCCCTTTATGATTACAAAAATACATGGGGGAATTCCTGGTCCCATTGAGGTCAATGGCAAATGTCCCACTAATATAACAGGGCCAAGCATGACTTCTATGAATCTATAAGATTTTCAAGATCTCAAGTAAGAGTTCTCCCTTGAACGCTAATAGGAGCCAGACACCCAAATCCTTTCACTTTGTGCTTTGGAACGTCGTCTTCAAGGACTTTACATGAAATAGCAGATAAAACTGCCCATTCTTTTCTGAAATCCAGAAAAAACAAAGAAAAAATCAGGGTCTTAGTTTTAAAACCTTTTTTTTTTTTAAAGTCCAATGCAATCTGAACAGTAGGTTACTCTTTTATGCTAACTACATCTTAGAGAGAATGGAAACACTTGCTGAGAGAGAAACATAAATGGCTTTGATATCAACAGCATAGAAAAGCTTTATTTACATTCACTCTGCATGAATACCAGCTTCCATATGGTCAAACCCATGGATTACAACTCTGTGGGGGGAAGTTGAATAGGTTATCCAGCTCTTCTCAAGCAAATTGTATTCTTTTAGTAAATAACACAACTCTCAGCTTCCTTTCTTTTAACAGTTGTATCTGAAGCACTTGACCATTCAGACCTGTTGCAACCTAACCTGAACAATAGCTGCCCTAAAATTTGCAAATAAAACTGAAATAAGGCATTGATAAAGAGCAGGTTGATTGTCAAGATCATTATGATGAGAGGGTGTATGTTCCAGTGGGGGCACACAGAGGTGAGTATTACAAAGAAAAGCAATGAGCAATAGGAAAGATGGCTTGCTGCTCCTTGCAAGCTTTTCTTATGGTACTGTTACAAAGCAAGGCTGGCAGACAGAGGGGAAGGAAGCAAGGTTTCTACCACCACTTGAGCTACAGAAAGCTGTTTTAGCTGTGAGACAACATTAGGCCTTGTGTATTCTAGGAGGGCTTTTCCAATACAGGCGTAATAGCATAGCTATATTGGCAAAATCCTCTAGAGTAGGCGCAGCTATATCAGTATCAAAGAGTTTATTCTGGTGTAACTGTTTTACCCTAAGTCTTTTGGCAGTATAACTCTATGGTGGGCAAGGGGGATCACACTCTTAACCAACATAGTTCCTCTGGTATGTGCAGATCAGGTTATATGACCTCCAAGTCCACCCAATAAAGGTTTGTGGCTGTAACTTCTATAATCCCCTACAAATGTGCAAATACAACAGGAACCCTATTTAGAGAGAACAGGTTTTATAGCCGTTATACAACTGCAATGTACAGACAATAACTATACACTTGCATTTTAGATACTGGCTTATGCTTCATTTCCACCCAGGAGAGTACACAAACACCAGCAGACTCTCTCTATACCTGAAGAAGGGTGTTTGTGCCCAAAAGCTTGTCAAGAACAATTTTTCCAACTATTTAGCTGGCCTAATAAAAGATATCACATTTACCCAAATAACCTTGTCAAACTATAATTATTAATTCATAGGTATGTTTACTTAAGGGAATATAGCTTTCAATTTACCTACAATTTTGATGAGCAATTAAAGAAAATATAGGGTCATGGGCCTGGATCTTCCAGTGGTATGAGGACCCAGACCCGTGGATAAAGCCAACAGAGCTACACACCTGTGTACACTAACTAAAGATGTGGCTCTGACCTTTTTAATGAATTCACCCTTCCAGTGCAGGCAGACAAGGTTCTTTGGGTAAATGTGATATCTTTTACTAGATCAACTAAATAATTGGAAAAATTGTTCACTGCAAGCTTTCAGGCACAAACGCCCTTCTTCAGGTCAGGCACAGGGAGAGTGTGCTGGTGTTATGTGTTCTCCATGGTGCAAGAGAAGCCAATGTGCATACTACAGAACATGTAATACTGGCAGATTCTCCCTATGCCTGAAGAAGGGTGTTTGCACCTGAAAGTTTGCAAAGAACAATTTTTTGCAACTATCTTGTTGGTCTAATAAAAGATATCACATTTACTCATAAAACCTTGTCTGCCTATGTCTTTGGACCAACATGGCTAACAACGACACTCTTTTATCCTACCAAATCTTAGT
>NW_005842314.1:636931-666214 GCF_000455745.1 Alligator sinensis
TGGCTTGGCTAAAATGCCATAAAAATGTCATGTCTTGTGGCAGCATAAACAAGTTGGTATTGTACAGAGCTTGCAAATTAAAAGGATTAAAAAAAAAATGGGTTCCTGAAGACCTTTAATGTCTTTGAAAAATACGAGGCTGTCAATATACAACATGGAAAATTTAACAGTCTTATGAGATCCTCTGCCTTGGACATGGTAATATCAAATGTGAAAACCTCTTTCATTTGCTGTATTCATATATAATTTTCATAATTCTGTGATCTCAGAGATGTTATTAAGCTAGCTAATGATAACCTTTCATGCTGTTCTTCCATTCACAATCTTAAAAGTGTTATTTACAGACAAAAAGTGCCTTGCTTTGATTGCTGCTTATTTGAGCCATTGGGTGATCAGGCATAAATCAAAAACAATTATTTTGGTGTCTGTACAGTCTTCGTCATCTGAAGCCTTTGAAAACAAAGTGTAAGAAATAAACTCGACAGAATTTACATTTGACTTTGTTCAGCAAAACAATTAGCTCTCTGGGCCCTTTAAAGATAAATGCCAGTAACTGTCATTTTGAAGATTATTGTTTTATTTACTATAGATCACGCATGCAGCAGGATGTAGTATTACTACACGCATGCAGCAGGATATTTATTAGACTCAAAACATCAGGAAAAATACAACTTTTCAGCAACAACTAAGCAGGTTGGGAAAAGCAAGCCTGAGCTCAGATACCGGGGAGGTGGCGCAGTATGACGGAAATGACACAGGGCAGCGAACAGAGCAAAGAGACTAAACAAACAAAAAAACCCTATCTGATTTCCATCTTTGCCCCTGCATTGATGCAAAACCTGGTGTGAAGTACTTCTGAGTCTCTGTGTCCCCTTTCTCTTTTACTGAGAAAATGAACTGTTCGGGAGAACGGCCTCTTATTGTATGCACACTGGTCAGTACAAGAGTTCTCACCTGACTGGTATCTGTTAGTCACTTCAATAATATACATATTAAATAAGAGCAACAGCCTTAATCCCAACCATTTAGTTCAGGGGTGTCCAACCTTTTTGAATGTGGGGCCAAATCATGAACATTTTATCACCCCGTGGGCCGGCGAGCCATGTTCAAAGACCTCACAGGAAGTGACCTCATTAGGAAGTGATGTCATGTGACCTTTGACACCAATGAAGTTGCAGAAAATAACAATGAAATGGGTCTGGAAATGTGGTTTAAAATCCAAAATAAAAACAATATAAAAGCAACAATGAAATAATACCAAACACTTGACTAAGATAAACCCTTTCACTTTATTCTGTGGAAAGAGCAGCAGCTGGTTGGAGAGAAGCCGGCGAGAGCTTACTTGTGAACCAGTCTTCAAAAAAACCCAAAAAGCCAATGAATCAAAATACAACACATCAACAACCTACATCTCTTCAGCCCAGCTAGCAAGCCGGCTCACAAGTGAAGCTGACAGCTAACCCTTTCCTCTCTGGTGTGGACCCAACCTGGCATTGACCCCTGGCTCTGCTGGGAAGGGCTGGCTGGGGAGCGAGCCTGGCTAATACCTTCTGCCAGGTTTGGTGCTAGCTGAAATGCTGGGGGGTGGCAACAAATTCAACACTTTGGGGAGAAGCTGGAATGCACATATTTTTTACAGGGGTATAGGTTGTAGCCATGTTGGTTTAAGCCCATCAGCGGACCAGGTTCTTTGGGATTTAGGAAAAGCATAGACCATCTGCAGATGCTTCCTCAGCCTGCAAAAGAGTGTTTGTACCCAAATGCTTGCAAAGAAGAATTTTTCCAACTATTTGAGTTGGTCTAATAAAAAATATTTTTTATATTCTCTTGGTGTAAATATTTTCCACCTAGTGCAGAAAAACCCCAGGGCCCAGGAGAGCCCTGAGCCACAGGAGGGCAGGAAGCCCTCGTGCCCCCCCCAAACTGGGCACTGCCACTGCCAGGGGCAAGGAGCATGCCCAGATGGGAGGGGGGGAGCAGAGAGATAAGCGCACGCGCAGAATCCACGTCCCCTGCTCAAGCTCCAGGTTCCTTCAGACAAGGTGAGCATGCCCTGAGCTCATGCATGCGCAGTAGCTAGTGCCCAGGCCAAGCTGAAGCTGACCCCAGGGACCGATTCCAAAGAGAGGGAGTTTAATATTTTTTATTAGACTTGCCAGTGGGGAAACAACACTCCGGCTGCAAGGGTTCTACCCGCCCCTAGGGGCCTCAGCGCATGTGCAAGAAGGGCTCCTCCCACACCGAAAGTGGTTACTTTTGTTTCCCGTCGCAGCACCTCGGGGCTCAGAAAATGGATTGTTGGGCCATATGTTGGACAAGCCAGATTTAATTGGTCCAGTAAAAGAAATCACCCATAAAAATCCTTGCCTCAACATAATTGCTGTACCATCATGGTTACCCCATCACTCTACCAGTGAATACGGCAAACTCTTTTAAGGATGTATTTAAATAATACATTATATATCAAGATACATTAATAAAAAGACTTCTCCTTACCATAGTAGAGAGATAATTAATAAAGGGTCTATTAACATAATACATTCCAGAAGCTCCTGGATCCATGCTCTGCACTTTTGTGAGAGACAGGGTTGGCAACTCTCATAATTTCACTGAAAGTCTTGGGATATTTGGTGTCTTCCTAAAAGATTCAGCTTATGGAGATATGTGATTATGTGAAAATATCAGGCTTCATTAAAAGAGTAAATTTCTAGTCTTCTTTGTTGTACAGAAGCAGTAATAACGAGACACAGACCTGAAGACTTAAAAAGGGGGGGAGGCAATAAAAAAGCAGGTCACATAACATAGTACTACAAAAACAAAACTCATGAAATGTAAGTCAACTTTGTGATTTTTCTTGTTGGGGGGGGGGGGTTGAGGCTTGGTTCATGATTTTGGAATGGTTAAGGTCAGCAGAACTATGAATGGATCTTTTTTTCCCTCTGACTCTCTAAGAAACACAAGCACTATCTCATTTTGCTAACCCAGCAAGTTCTCCTGAAAAGTAGCATATTGCTTGTGTCAGAACCAGCTGATTTCAATGCATCTGCATGCTTTCTCACAAAATTTTTCCTGCTATGTGATGCAAAAGGTTATGGACCCTGGGAATCTGATGGAAAGGAATTAGACACAGGGCATGTACATAAAATCAGAAAACACCTGCAGTCTTAGGATGGAGTTGATGGAGAAGGAAGAGATTGGAAAAATGGATTAGGAAAGCCCTGTCTTCCTTCTTATGTATAGCCCTTATAAAAAAAATAGCAAAACAAAACCTTCTGGGAAAATGTAATAATTACAAATTCCAGATCATTGTAAAATTTTCAAAAAGTGCCAAAGTGATATAAGAGCTTAAATCCCCTTTTCAAAGGAGGCTTAGGAGACAAATCCCCTCTGAAAGTAATATCTTTGTGCCAAAGTCACTTTTGAAAAGGAAGCTTACGTTCCTAAATCACTTTGTTGTTCTAAAAAAAATTACCAGATCATGCCTTATGTTAATTACTTAACTAGGAAAATGACTTACAGTGTTACATCCATTCTATATACTTTACAAGAAAACTCTGGACCTTATTCGTATATACCAGCAGAGCATGTTCTTTATATGTTATTATACACTTACACATATGCAAGTAGACTTCTTGGAACAGTCTTGGAAGAAAGGGAGAACCAGGTATAGGCAAGAAGTGATTTGCAACCTAAGGAGTGAAACTAAAATCTTTTCCCATGTTTTTGCTCCTAATTCACCATGCAGCTAGCTACATGTATCTACAGGCTTGAAGTGCCATTGATCAAGAGGGGGTAAGATCAGAGATGTGCAATTTGCCTGGAAAATTGACAGTAGTGGCAAAGTTGACTGAATTGTGGAGCCCTCAAACAACTCAGTCTTCTTCAGACACAGACCTACACTCCCCTCTCCACCGGCATCCACCAACCATTGTAGCTGATCTCATGTGGATCTCATTGCAAGGGCAGTGTACAGTAATTAATTCCTTGATTTGGATCAGGCCAGAGGCAGTTAGCAGAGGAATAGGAGTTTCTACCAAGGAGGTTAATTACAGCATTTCAACTTTAGCAGGATTTATCTGGTTCTATTTCCTGGTTTTACAAGCACTGCCCTGCAATCAGCGTCTTCTGTGGTTGTTTGGGCTACAGGATCATGTCGAACCAACTCTATTCTTCCCATTTTGGCGCAGAAGTCCTGACAACTGCCTTGGTTTTTGAATGTCAGGATGAAGCATGCAAAATATTGTCTCTTTCTTGACATGATATGAAAGATATCCAATTCCATTCATAGCTGTGCCATCTGGGCTGCTTGCCTTCTGTTGTACTAACTTCCCACTTCTGTAAACAGTCACTCTTGCTGCAGGCAGCTTTGCTTCCTAGAAATGCCAGTATAGCATGGTCCTTGGCACAAGGAAGTACCAATCTAAATGATGAATGTTCGCCCTGGAGTGCTTATTCCAATGAACTGCACACAGAATGAGGATTGCATTCTGCATGTACAAGTATTTATTGTTATAATCAGGAATGAAGACCTATATTCATTTTCCTTTATTTTAATAAGGCAGGATAAAATACAAAGGTGTGCAGACACACTGCTGCTAACTTTAGTGTTTTTAGGCAACTTTTGCAATAGTTGGTGTTGTGTTTTAAAAGCCAGTTCCTACAAGCCTGTGAATATGTGACACACTCAGTATTTCTTTTAAGATATTAAAGTTAAGTTATTAACCCTCCTGTTGGCAAAAAACAGCTTGAAAATGATACTCCATCTACCTGTCAAGCCACAGAATGCAAGGAAAAAAGTTCAACACTATGCTTTTAAAATCTCACGACTGGAACCTGACTCGTGAGTTTGGAATACTTGGAGCTGGAAATACTGCAGACAACCCTGAAGTTTTTCCCTAACTTCCTAGTTCCCAGGTTAGCTTGATGCTATTTGGGCAAATTCGCTTTCCTGAAATATGGTCTTTCTGTCGCAGTTCTCAAAGGAACTGCAGAGTGCTCTGTATATACCCTGTTAGGGTATATTTAAAAAAAGTAATCTTTACTAACCCAAGGAAAAAAATATGATTCTTCATAACGATTTCAATGGAAATGTTGAAAGATATTAGCAACATTTTGAGAAGGGGAATAAAAATCTCTACTTCAAAAACTTCCTGGTGAAAGCTGCACATTTTTTGCAAATGCGCATTCATATTTTTCAACTCAAGGGTCACATAAAAGCTGAACTAGTAACTATGGTTCAGGCCCATCTGTAGAAGGGTCAACAGTGCACCCATTAAAGGGGCCATGGCTGTGCTGCCACAACAAGGATCGGGCCCCTAGTGCTTCCCCCACTGTCTACCCCTGCATCTTACAAGTTGATGTTGTGGGCGTCTCAAAAAGGCTTGTTGACCCCTGGCCTAGTCTATCATTTTCAAGGGCAAACTTGGAGAAAACCAGCCTGGTGCTTACCCTAAAGCTCGAGAAATCTAGGTTTTGACCCCCGTGCTTTGCTGAAGACTTGTACTGTGATGTTAGAAAAGTCATGCTGCCTCCTTGTGTTTCAGATTCCCATCCGTAAAATGGGGGCCTGTTCTATTTTGGAGGAAATAATATACTAAAGACTAAAAGGCACAGAAATGCTACTTTAACAAGGACCATATATGTGCCTGAGATAAACAGATGCTTATGCACATGTTTGTGTTCCCCCTGGAGGAGATGAAGGGAAGGAAATCAGGGAGGGGTCTAGCATTCCTTTCTGGTTGGGCAAGGTTTGACCACCTGCCTGGTTTCCCTTGCATGTGGTCTCAGCAGTGATCATCTCATTCTTCTCTGACAGTATGTGCCTGCCCAAGCAAATCAGCCTTCCCATGATGCACAGTTCTCACAGTAAGGCCCTTCCATACAGATTAACTGCAGCTACCTGTTTGAATACAAAGCTATCATTCAATTTACAGCTTCTGCTGACACTGGAAGAGGCAAAAGCCCAGCGTGGCTGTTTAATTAATAGCCTGCTGGAGGTTTGTGGCAGTCCTGATGGAGTCTGGAGAAATGTTCTGACTTCAGGGCTCCTGCTTTGTATCCATTCATTTTAAAACGCTGAATGGAAACAGAACCTTTTAGGCTACAGGTGCAATATGTCACTCTACTTCCTGGTCTGGGAGTATGCTAGTCAAGACTTTATGTGCAACAGGCAGGAATCACATTCATTTGGGGACAAGGAGAGAAGCAGCAGGTTGACAGAAGCAGATTAGTGTCTGATCCTACAAGATGTGGAGGGACTCTTCTTGATTCTGCATTCATGGCATATGACTCTTAAAAGGGTGATTAGAATAGTGGTTCTCAATCTTTTCAGACCCCAGGCTCCCCTTTGGAAGTTGCTATTTTTTTTGCTTTCATTCATTTTTGGGCCATGGAAAAATAATAGAGCCATTCTTCTGTTGAAAAGAATTCAGAAAGAGAACAGAATCTTTTTGACATTATGGTTTCTCAGAGGAAATCTCTAGGTTTACCTTGAATTGTGTGTAGGACTAGGTACAGCCAGTCAAAAAGCCTCAAGCTGAATCTATTCAGTCTTTGCAGGTTAGTCTAAGCTGCACAGACTAAATTGAAACAGAAGCGAGCAGACATTTACCTTTGATTCAGGAAATGCAGCCACGTGCCTGCAGTAGCTCAGACCAGAAGCCGGGGGGTGCTAGAGCATGACTCTCTGGCTGTGTGTTCACTTTGTCTTCCTGCTGCCCCTGACATGGCTGAGATTTACAGTCCAGAATTATAGCAGCAGGACTCTGCAGGGTTGCTCATCACTTCTTCTTCCTGCTTGCAGATGCCTCTGGGGTTTGTAGTCCACAGTTATAGCCAGCAGTAACTTTGTATGAGGGAAGGGGTGTTTAACCCCCCCTCTCCATCCCAGATCCCAGCCAGGGTTTGCCGGGAGGGGAGAGGGGGGCACAGACCCCCTGCAGACTGGGCTGCATCCATAGCTGGGCCTCCCCCCGCCCCAACCCATTTGTCATCCAGCCCTCACTGCTCCAGCCAGAGAACAAAGGTTCTCTCTGGAGAAGACAGCCCAGCCCAACCCAGCCCAGGACTGGAACACTTGCTGGGAATCTGGGGGACTGTGATTAACTCGAACCAGGAAGAGGTCTGGGACAGAAGTTTAATAAACCGGTTTGACCCAAATCAGTTAAATCTGATATTACATTCAACTACGTTTATCTTAAACCAGTCTCAGCCCATTTGAAATTTGTTTATGTGCACTGAACTTATGTTGTTACAGGTTTAAACCAGTTTTTGATCACTTAAATTGGTTTGTGTGTAACTTCTGTCCCTAGCCCTGGTGTTTGCACACCAAACAGTGTTAATGATGCACAGCACCCCATGGCATCCTTACAAGAAGCTCACAGTACCAGGGTTGAGAATCACAGGAGTACAGAAGTAGTTCTGGGGGAGGAAACATTTTGTATGTTACCTTAATGCACAATGACCTTCAACTGGACACAAATCTCTCCCTCTCCTACACACATTCCCTTTATTCTGTATCCTTCAGTATATTGTAGTGAAACCATCACATGGTATACAATCAGAAAAAGATCTGCTGAAAACAATGGGGCTATATCAACATACCCCAGCTGGCCCATAACAAGGTTCAGCCTCATTTTTCCCCTCCCCTTTGAATTCCTTATTTGTCCTCAGGACTTCTATAAGTCACAATAAAATGTGAATCACAGCACCTAGTTAAGAGTTGGATTGGGAAAATATGATGGGCTAGCTAAGGATCTGGGCCTTTTACTAGTAGTTATAGTTAAGCATTTTGCAGGTGGGTTGCAGTTTTAACAGGCATACACAATAGAGTAAGTACTTTGAAATACTACTTCAAAACAATATTATTGCTCTTAACAACATCGGGTGATTTCTTCTTGCTGCCCAATAAGTGTCATTTTTCTTCCCCTGCTCCCTCCAATTTACACATTTTTTTCTGGCCTCTTCAGTACCCAAGCTCTGACTCTTCTGAGAACAATCAGACTAACAGCAGGGAACTTGCATGTGAGAAATGATGAGAACTGGCTTCATCAATTGCTACAGGTGAAACATGGCAGGTAGTTCATATTAAAAAGGTCAGAGCCATAAGGTACCAGCATCTGAAATAACATTAATTGCTGTCCTGCCAACTAGATTTATACCAGTCTGATTGGAGAAACTGCTAATCCGCTTGCAATAATCTGTTTTAATAACATGGGGTCTGTTCCTGCTCCCATGTAAATCAATTGGGAATAAGATTGATCCCCTGATAAAAAAGCATGTTCTTACTGGCCAGAGCATAGGACTAGGAGATGCACAACTGAGTTAACAGTCCCAGCTCTTCCAGTGACCTGCAAGTCACTTCTAATATCTGTGTTTCTCTTTTCCTTCCTGCCTGCTGCCCATCTAATGTCCAAGTTTCCTGAGAGAAGAGTAAACACTACTGGAAGGCAAGCGTAGGCAACCATCTATCCTCTGGATCATGGCATACAGGTAAGAGGTCTAGCCTGGTGCCTAATGAATCCATCTGTGGCAGACAAGCCCAATTCGAGAGCAACACAGCTTGTTACATGTTTCACAGATCCATATGTTGACTGAGTTTGAGTCCAAGTTTACGGCAAGCTGCTTTCTTCCTTCTTGCTTTGCTTCCATCCTCTGGATCAAAGCTGTTTCATGTCGAGCTGCACCCAGTGCCAGAAGTTCCCTCCAGATAGGAAGGGATTCTGCGTGCTCTTCCCAGCTTTCTATATCGTTGTTGAACAACTTCATATCATTTTTGCACACATCGTGGTACCACCATAGAGTGCAACCCCACTTTCTAGAGCCATCTCAAATCTTGCTATACAATATATTCTTAGGGATATGGTCTCCTCCCACTCTCCTGACATGGCTGATCCATAGCAACCTCTCCTTCTTACTCGTGGTTTCTAAATGTGTCAGTCCTGCATGCTCTAGGCAAGCACCACACAGTAAAACAGAAACCTGCAAAACCTTGGAGGAGGACCCTGTCAGGTTACATCTGAGACGTTTGGGAATTGACCCTGCAACACCTTACTATCATCATCATCATCACCACCACCACCACCACAGTAGCTCCTTCTGAAATCAGGGCCCCAGTCTTGTTAAGCAAGGAAAATAGAAACAACTCACTGCCTTGATGCTCTAATATTGTAAGTAGACAAGACTGTGCCATAAGGTAAGAGAAAGGAAAGATCATTATGCCCATTAAGTCTGTACCCAGAGAGAGTACAGGCCCTGTTCAAAAATCCACTGCAATACAAGAAAATGCTTGTGCCACATGCCAATTGAAATTTAAGGGTGAGCTCGGGTGGACTGACTCACATTCATTACTGAAATGCAAGTAATCGCCAATATTCCCTGAAATGGGATCAGAATGACTCGCCCAAGGTCTCCAAAAATGTATCCAGCAATGCAGAGCTCACATCGACATTAAAGCAGTGGTTTAGCTTGTGGGACCTGGTCCTTTGTGTTGTTCCTCTCAAGTTGATCACTGCTGTCAGTGCTGGCTCCTTCCCCTTATTTCCCATCTTGAGTGAAGTATTTTTATTATAGTAATTACTGTAGGAAACCAACAGCACTTTGTGACAATTCAGTAAGCCAATAAGGAGTATGCTCTTCTAAAGGACATTGTGCACTGAACTGTACAAATGATCCCACTACTGAGTGAACTCTCCTGCACGTCTGAAATCAGACAAGTGACAATCACTCACAGCAGGAGACCCATCTCCTCTCACCCATACGCACAGCCATTTCCAAATGAAAAGACACTTGAAAGATAAGCCTATGGAAAACTCGGCACACCTACATCATTGAGCATAAAGAGACACCAACCAAACCTTTCAATTCCTTCCCTATTGGGGTCACAGGAAGAGGTGTCAGGCTGTCTGAAAATCAGAAACGCCCCATTTCCTCCTCTGAACAGCTTGGAAATGATCCTACAGACTAAAGCTAACACTCCAACCCTGCTTTAGGAAGGCATGTCCACAAATCCTCAAATAAAGGGGGAAATTCTCAAAAGGCACACATGGTAATTAGTAAATTGTCTATTGAAAACCAATGGGCACAAGGTATCCCCCCCTCTAATGGCATAAATAAATGGTTATATAAATTAGAACCTAAAGTGTAAGCTCTTCCTGCAAGCTTTCTTGATACATTTGAATCCACAAGGTAGATTCCTATTAATATTTCTTTACAGTATAATACCATCCACAGGCCCAAGGGAGATTGAAGCTAGACACAGGAACCAGACAGTAAGAGGCAGCCCCAAAGAGTACACAGTCTCAGAGAAAACAGATAGTGATCAAGGTTGCCCTTTCCTCATTTTATGTTTGTAATTAGACTGATAACCTTTATCAACTGTGTCTGAGCATAAATACCGAGTCAGTGGCACATCCAAGGATGGAATGTAGAAATCCTGGCTCCCCATCCACTGCTTGAACCCCTGGATTAAGCTATTTTCTCTAGAAGAAGCGTTAGCAGTAATTATAGGGTAATAACTTCACATACAACTTCACTGCAGGGCTCAATTCAGCGCACATCAAAGTGAACGCTTTCATACTGACTTCAGCAGGTATAGGGACCAGTTTCAGAACCTAAGCCAGAATGAACTTAACTCATTTAATCACATTATGTTTCTGATTAAAAAGAAATACTTTTTTGGTTCCCCCTGTGTACAACTCATTTAGATCAGATTATTTCAGCTAATCAAGTAGAAATGTCACTCTGAGACAGAGAGATAAAGGATTAGCTGAAGAGCTGGACTGGAAAGTGGATCATGTTATAACTTACGTCACTTCAGATGCTTGACAGCTCAGGCTGGGAATCTGCATTTTATTACAGCTGCTGAAGTGAAGCGGCTGGAGGAAGAGGAATGTTTATGTGCGAGAGCAGCACTGCCATGAATACTTATCTAATAATGTTGTTATTTACTTAAATCTGTTGAATTTCTCATGAATAATTTTCTTTCTTGGCACTGATTAGTTCATTAAATACTTTGAGGTTCTCAAATGAAAAGCACCATGTTTAAAAACTAATAATAAGGGCCTTTAAACCACAAGTTAGAAGGGAAGACCTCCACCATTTCAGCACCCACTTGCACAACTTGTGCTAAAGAAACAACTCCATACTCTGGCAGCAGTTGCAGGATATTGCCCTTTGCTTGACCAGCCAAGAGAGGAGAAACATGGCACATGATTTTTTTTGCGAGTGTTGCACAGGCACAAAATATTATTAAAGCACTGCTTAATTAACCCCTGTGAGAGTCACTTTTTATTCCCATTTTACACATGATTAAAAAGGGGAACAGAAAGGTTAAGTGGCTTGCCAAAACTTCCTACAATGAGTCGGTGGCAGACCCAGGAGCATAGCTCAAACTGCCTGGCACCCAGCTCCTGCCTGCGATTGCTGGACTGCAGCATGCCATTGATTTATAAGAATTCTATAGAGCACAACAACAACATAAATCCTAAGCTGGGCCTCACAATTAAGTTTAGTAATTAATTACTGCAGATATTCCAGCCGGTGCGGGAAGTTACAAGATCTCATGAAGGGAAAAAAAAGGCACTAGCAATGTTTTCTTGTGGGGTCAAACTTTTCTTTTCTTTCTTTCTTTTTTAAGGCTGCTCAGTAGGAATCTCACAGCAAAAGAAAGGGCTTATATTTTTTTGTGTACCAATTGACTGCATTGGCACAGAGTTGGCCTGCAAATAACCATGCCCAGCACAAGATGCACAACTGCATTTGTGAGCACGGAAAACTGCATATCACCGATACTGATGCCACCCCCCCCCCCTTATCTAAACAAGAATCCACCAATGCATTCAACAAAAATGGCCTACGATGGCCATTTTGTGTGGCACAACCTTGTATGTGGCTGGGGTTCCTATGGTACTTTTTTGACAGGTATGTAAAATATCATTCGGGGTGTGTCCACAACCCCTCGTGGTCTGGGAAAGAGGTAGCTTTTGTACTTATACTGGCAGTTTTACATGTTGGATTTTCCAAGACGGTAGTTGACCTACAGCCCTAGCTTAGACCACAGTTACAGAACGCATGGCATATAGTACAAACCTCTCTGTAGAGTGGGATTATCAAAAAAAATGTAAATGTCCTACATTTCAAAGCACCTAAGGGATTTAAGACTGAGTCCCACTGACTTTCAGCCAGGCATATGTGACTGAGCAGCACGAGCCCAACTGCAAGTCAGAAGTATGTGCTCCCATTTCTGTACTTTTTAAAACCCCGTTTTTAAATGTTAGCAAAGGGGCTGGTGAATTCAGCAGGTTCCAAAACAGGAAACTGTGCATGTGTGAACTATAAGCATATGCTGAGCTCATGTCTCATGTGGCAGGAATAAATTACATCTTTCTCAGGCACTTACTACTTCTAAAACACTTTACTCTATCCTGGACATACAGTGCAGCTACACACAAAGTTTGCTGTTCCAGAGCAATACATTTATATTACAATCATATCAAATCTATTAGATTTCTAATACCACAGTATGCAATTTAAAACACAATTGTTTTAAAAATGGATCCTGAACATCTGCACAGTTCTTTTATTAACACATCATTATAAGTAATTTAGCATTTTTAAATGAGCTGCCTGAACTAGGCATTTACATTTACAGTTTGAAAAGGCACTTATTGTGCACCAAACACTAAAAGAAAATTTGAAACAGATAAGCAAAGCCCCCCAGTAGTTATAGGTGATCTAACAGTCCTGTCAAGTATCAGGCTCATTGCAGGGTAATTAGTTCAAAATGATGTAAGCAGTAGCTGTGCAATTAGAATATTAAAGAATATATGTACATATCATACTGCGGCTTTATATGTATTGAATAAAAAGGTTGCACTTCTACTGCAATAAGGAAACACAAGGGCAGGGGATGAACACACTCTCCAGTCCACTAGAGCTGTGACGATATGCTAAGGAGAAGAAGGTTTCACTCCCCACGCTCTGAAGCTAATTTTTGGAAAGCCTCTGCTGGTGTTTTTGGAAGGTAAGGGATAGAGGAGCATGAGAAGAAAAGCAGGATCATGGCTGATTCAGTGTTGTCAACTCTTGTGAATCTCACAATATTTGGTGTTTTTTTCAAGCTGGCAGCATGGAAGAGCAGGAGAATCTTAAGTGGATTTAAAGACAGAACAGCTTGACAACTCGAAGTCAACACACCCTAAAGTCTCAGGAACTGGAAGGCAAAGAAAGCAATGCCAAAACCTACTGGAAAACACTCCTGATTCTTTAGTTATTCTCATGATTCTGAGGGCCCTGACTCATGATATTTTTGAATATTTGGGGGTGGCAATCCTGATCATCCATTACTTTTTGCATATTGATGACCAATCAGATACCTAAGAACTCCACAGCTTCTTATATATTCATCCTCATAACACTGCTGAGACATAGTGGTGCAGCTATTCCCTATATAATAGGCAGGACACTGAGATGTGAAAGAAGGATAAGTGACTTGCCCAAGATTACACAAGGAGTTTGTGGCAGAGCAGGGGACCCAGATGCTGTTATTCTTAGACAAGCTCCTGAGCTTTGGATCTTTGAGATGCACTTAGGACATGTTTGCAAGCTTCTCTCCCTGAGGGCTAGAGGCCTACATCCTTTTCATACATTTATCTCTACACATGCTCTTACGCAGAACAAGTATCTTAAAGCTGCAGCTTTAAAGAAATAATACTTAATTTTGCAAGCCACATGTTAAAATGGCCAGAGATGACAACACCATTATTAATAACACAGCTATTAGGAAAAAAAAAAGAGAAAGATACTTTTGCGTCAGTGGGAGACAGGTCCTTTGAGGAGCAGGGCCTCTCTTGCCTTTGGGCAAGATATCCATTTTAAGGAGGCAGAATCCATATGCCAAGGGTAAAATCTGGCTCCCCTGAGGTCAGCAACAAATCTCCCATCCATCTCAGTGGGGTCAGGGCTAAGCTCTAGAGCCAAATTCTCATTTGAAGTCACCGGAGCTATTCTGATTGTAAATCTGATTGTAAATCTGAACAGCTTCCTCTAGAGTAGAAGTGTAAGATGGGAGTCCATCCTCTTGCTTTTTCCAGGCAGCCATGTAATACAATCTTTTTCATAAAAGGATCAAGCTCCACTCACGTCTCTTAAATAAGTTATTTTCCTCTGCAACCAAACACAATATTCCCTTATAAACTTATACCGCCCTGCTTTAAGAATGAAAGAAATGTGGTCAATCACAATTACTAATTCTATATTGTTCTTATGACTTTAAGCTGCTCTTTACAGCCTCTGAGATCTCTTTTGAACAGCAGAGGAAAATTGCACTTTAATCACTAAAAGTGCATTAAAAATTCAGCACTAGAAGCCTGCCTAATAGATTGATATTTCCCATGAGCTGTCAGGCTTAGATTAGCTATTAAAAATTCACTTGTCCATAGGCATGTTAAATCTACCTGAAATTGAGCTCTGCTTGTTTTCTTGTTTATTTGTGTGTTTCTTTAAAGAGACAGCTAAATCCTGATCTGCTCTCAGGCTTATTTATTTATATCATGGACTGCATTTTTTTTTTTTTTTTTTTTTTTACAAAGGCTGAAGGCTAGCACAAGTTGTCATGCATTCACAAATCAGTAGGCATCCCCAAAATCAAGCCCTGTGGGAGCTGCATGATCTGCCCAACCTTTTTGAAGCATTGAAGATCTGTTCATTCAAAGATGAGACAAATCTGGGGTAGCACAGATGATCGAGCAGTTAGTCCACTGCACTGTGACTCAGAGATATGAGATCCAAGTCCTGGTTCAGCAATGACTTGAGTTCTTGGTGACTATACAATAGCACCGTCACCTTTTGCCCTGTGCTTCAGCTCCCCACCTGTAAAATAGTGACCGAGCACCTACCTGATAGAGAGGCATGAATTGGGGATGACTGCAAAGCAAAGAGATATAGAGATGAAGGCACTGTATAAAAACCATGATGGACTTTACTGGCAGCAGAGCTTAAAAAAATTATTTAAGTATCAAAGCAAACATTTATCTGAAACACATTAGTACCCAAGAGCCCCATCATGGACCACGGTTGCATTGTCCTAGGCACTGTACAGACAAAGACAAAAGTCCAGTCCTTACCCTAACAGGCTCACAAGGTATAAGATAAGTGACAAGATAGGTGGGGAGCAAAAGGAAACGACAAGCTATCTTGGCTAGCCCATAACAGGTAGCAGTTACAACCCCTCAGCAACTGGTCTGTTGTCCAGGTCTTTGCAGGTGTCAGAGCAAAGAAGATGCAACATTTTTGCTTGAAGTTACAGTAGTCATTCACCACAAAAGCTGCAATAACTTACTTTAGATCACACACATATATGTGCGCACACACATAGAGCTAGGATTTTTTTTGCGGGGGGGCGGACCCTTGAACTGTGTTTGACAATCTATGTTCATTCTACTGTGAGAATGATTTTATAGATAATCTTTCCATTTCATTTTATGGCTTTTCTTCCACTGTAAAGTTAAATCTAGGAACTGTACTGAGGACAAGTTTGGTCCTGAATAGAAAATGATGGTGTCTAGACAGCAGCCATGCCTGATGTATTTGAGGAACATAAAAAATGAAAGCCACTATCAACTTTCTCAGTTGCTAATACCTAAAAGTTAATAACAACAATGTTAATTTTGATGTTTTTAATTTAACTGATTCATAGAAGGCATTTAAAAATATATATCCAACATCGTGCAATTGGAATTCCAATTTCTAGAGCTGGACAAAGACCATTCATCAATTATATTACTCAATTAATGTTGACATGTCTCATGAAATAATGTACTTGATGGCTTCTTCTGGTATTAAAACAAATTTACTAATTTTTTAAAGGTGGAGGGGTCAAATGCACTTGGGGGACAGGTGCCTTTAAAAATCTTCCCCATGAAACAGAAATTCTCATGTCAAAGCTTCAAAGTGCAGGAGGCTTCTTTTCCCACACACAACATATTAAAAAAATAACTCAGGATGCATCTACACGTCGCTGAACAGCAACATTCCTACAGCACTGTGCTTTAGTACTTCCTTTTGGAAGGGCAGTTCCTGAGCCATGCTCACAGTGCACGGTTAAATTTTGCCGCTATGTCGTGTAGTGGCACACTATACCCATGGAGCATGCTGTGACAGCGATGTAGATGGCAATCACATGCAGATGCATGTGATCACTATGCCACCATAGCAAGCCATACAGCAATGTAGCATGTCGCTATGTTGCCATAGGACAACGTGTAGATGTGCCCTCAAAATTGGTAAATACAGAACTTTTTGCTTGCTTTTCTGTGGTACTTTAAGGTGAGACACTAAATGTTCATGGTTTCAAAAAGAGGGCATCATACAAACTCTTGCAGATAAAATGACCCAGCTGAAGGTCAACAGGAGAGCTGACTGAAGGGTTTCCAATGGAACAATTCTTCCTCTAGATATTACTGATTTGACTATTGCTGCGTTTCAGGAACATATCAATTATGCCAAAATATTTGCTGGAAATTATAGCCCATCTCATTTTGATAAAGCTGAAGTAATAAAGCTGAAAAGAAATATTTCAATGAACTCTTGCAATGTCTTGTAATAAAAAATCTTGATTAATTGCTCCGTATTCCAAGATATACTGTCTAAATCCCCAGTCCTGCCAGTACGTAGACTCATGAATAATTTTATTTCAACGATGTTCCGCTGAAAAGTTACAGCTCTCCAGCGAGGAAGATATCATTATCCCCATTTGACAGACAGGCAAACTGAGTCACAGAGAGGCTAAACACCTTGCTCAGTATCACAGAACATATTAGTGAAGACTACACATGAATTCTGCACTGAATGGGTAGCTTGTGTGTATAAAACTACATTCAGGCCAGACTGTTGACTAAGTCAGTGGCTATAGCAACATTTTTGTAACAGCAATACTGCCATTCCTCACAATATTTTTCTTGAAGCACTAGCTCTCAGATGCATGTGATAGGGAAAAAAAACTACCTCCATTAGAAAAGGCTTCTAGCCCTCTACTGCTTGAAGTCTGAGCAGCCCAGAGATAAGACAAAGGAACGTAGAATTAATTTAAGAGGAGTCTCCTGATTTTTAAGTCACTCATGGTACTTCTTGGATCCAAGCTCACCATTGCTGAATGCTTGGGGGTGGCTGCATAGAACCTGTGTGCGCCCTGGATGTGCAGCATCTCTTAGGAGCTTTCGTTGCCCAAGCCTAAGGGAAGAAATGGCTTTTCAAAATCCATCCTTAGCCCATGACTCCACAGTCCTGTGACTCAGCTCCCGGTCTGAGGAATGGCAGGTTTCCAGATCTTATTACAAGCAGGTATGAAGAAATTATTATTATTACTGCTTTCTGTTAGCTGTTGTCTTCACCAAATGGGAGTTGGATCATGGAAAGAGGGGAAGTCTTCACTTAAGTGAAACTGCAGTGAGCCTAGGTCAAGTGCTGTAATTTCCAGGAGAAGCAGAAGTGATCTTTAGGGTTCATGAAATAAGTGGCACTGTGTAACACAGCCCGCTCCATAATAATCTATTGGAAGAGCTGCTGCACAACTGCCACGGTAATGAAGTTCTTAAAGGAAGCATTCTGCATTCTGCAGAGAGGTTGGAGCATCATTGCCTAGCAGGGAAGGAAATCAATGGCTCTGATAGAGGCACCCTGCTGGTGACAGTGCAGAGTTATCAATTTTCTTCCCAGCTAGACAGCAGCTGCTTCATTCACTCTGTAAAAAATAATAATAATAAAAAATACATGCAAAGAAAATGTCCTCCAGATGGAGGTCAGGCATGACACTGTAAGCCATGGCAGGATTATTACCAAAGAACATCTCTCATCAATACAAAACCCATAGGCCACTGCTGGAAGATTCCTCTAATAAGACTTCAATCCTTTCAGTTTTGCTTCCTACATATTACAGATTGCAACAAACTTTTATGCCTGTGCCTTACTTTATGTATGTGACTAGCTCCAAAGAAAAAGATAGTCAGCTGCTGGAGGCTATCAAGGCTCCAGAGAAGTTGACGGAGTTGTGTGAAGTTCTTCCACCTGCTGGGGAGCTGGCCCATTGACTTTAATGAGACTGTTCATATGTTCCAATTTAAGCATGTGCATAAGTGTTTGCAAGATCATGGCTGAAGACGGCTCCAGGCAGAAGACTCCAGAAAACTAGGCAAGAAGAAGCTGTGAAAAAGAGGGCTACTGTCTTTCCCTCATACTCTCTAAACATTAATTCATTAACTCTCCACCTTTTAACCACGTCAGCATAGTTAAAGCCTTACAACCCTCTCTAAAGTAGGTAGAAGTCTGGTGTTATAATTGGTTTATACTACCATAACTGTGTAAAATAAAACTATGTGGTTGTTAGACACCTTTATTATAACTATAATATTATTATATTGTAATTGTGCTCTACTAAGGATTGCATCAACATAACTCCTTCAAGTTTAAAAAATAAATGAACCTCCATTCAAAACATCCCCCGATGGCTCAGTTTTATCCAAAAGTGTGCGTAGACAAGGCCTAAGTGATTTCCCTGAGGTCACACAGAAAAATCAGTGGGGGAGAATATAAATCACAAATTCTGATTCCCAAATCTCTTCATTTTATCCATTCAATTGTACTTTCTTCCTATGGAACAATTTCATTCCAAATACCTTAGTCTTCTCCTATTAAATTGTTTAATTTTTCTTTTTTATTTAGCCTGGTAAATTAACAAAAGCACTTTCCCCTTGGATGGTACACAACAACAGATAATGAGAACAATCATCTTAAATCTATAAAATATTCCAGGATACTCAATAAACTTGATGCAGTATATACAAGCCCATAATTTGTTGCAAGGAAAAGTAGTAGATACTTCATATTTAACTAATACAAGTGTCAACTCTATTTAAGTACATTGCTGAAAAGACTAAATGAAGAAGAACAAATGTAAAACTACTAAATACATTTATTTATGTGAAATAAGCCAAATGCTGGGAGTTCACATAGATAACCCAAGATGAATGCAAAATTTAATTTAAAGCTTGAGCTGCTGTAGTACTACCATTGAACAAAGTTATTTTATATTGAAGAATATAATTTTATGAGTGTTATTTTATTACTTTCCTATTGGTAAGTTCTATATTTTACTGCCACGCAGAGCTGGGTGGAAAACATGAATAGAACTTGAACATGAAAATTCCCTTCCTCTCCATTTTCTTGCCATCCCTACTGTCCTGAGACTTAAACCAAATAATTTCTTTTTACCGCTTTGCATAGTTCTCCTTAGAGATCTATCTATCCGGTCCTACTGCTTTTTGAGCAGCTCACAAACCTTAAGGAGCACTCAATAATATCTATAATGAAGGAGGGAACTCTCTGTCCCAGCTTGCTCATATATAAACAGGAAACCAAGATGCGATTTATCAGTGGATATATACAGAAGTCTGTGACCCAGCTAGAAACTGAACCCAGGTCCCTGAATTACAGCCTATTGCCTTCAGCACTGGAACATCTATCCTCCTTCCTATCTAGCTGATTTCTTGTAGGATCTGGGCTGCGTGTTGGGTTTTACGGGTTGTACAGGGAAGGTCAAGTAAAGTCTTAAGAAGTGGGGAAGTGGACTAGAGCACTGCTGCTTTGAGCAATTCTCACTGCCTCTTTGCTTATTCGCTCAATAGGTCCTACACCTCCTTATAACCCATTTTCAACCTATTGGCCTGGAACCACAAGGGAAAATGAAGAGTGAACTTTGGGTGACTGGGGCAGACACCGAGTGGGAGTAAAGTGGGAAGGGAGCCCTGGAAGCAGAAAGAAGGTGGCAAAAGAATCAGTCTTGCTGGGTTTGCTTCAGGATCTAAGAGATAGGGGCTTTTGTAAATACAAGAAAACAATAATAGCAGGGAGTGGAAAGAACTGGGGTGGAAGGAGACGATCAACATAGCTACAGAAGGCAGTGAGGAACTAAGGAAGTGAAACCAATTCATTCATCTTTGGTCTGCAGAGGTGCGGTGAGCTCACTCAGGGCACTGAAAGTGTTAAGCCTTCTCCCACAAAACACAAAAAGTTTTGACTTTCAAATGGAAGCCTTCAGGATCAGGAGAAATCCATCATCCTAATGCCCAAAAACTAAGCTGTTGAAACCAAAGGAAATGAATCCATACAGTGGATCATTAGCCATGTGTGGAGTGTTGCTCCCAGAATTAATAGATGCAATGTCATGCCTTGGGACTACTTTCAATCCTTTCCCAGTCAGATAGAAAAGGACGGAGATAAATTCTTATTCTACTCTCTCTCTCTCTCTTTCTCCCCTTCTAAAAGCTGTGCCACTGAACTTCCCCAAAGAGCAATTCATAATCCAAGCCACCAAAGAAAAGGGGGTGCTATGAACCTGTCATTCTATTGCCAACCATTAGCCCAAAGGAGAAGAATTAACTGAAAATCAATTTGGGGACTGTAAACTCTTTGGAGGCAGGGACTGTCTTTAGCTAAATGTCTGTTTGATGCCTCTGAGCTCAGAGCCCCTAGGCACTACCACTATAGAGATAATGAACAACAACAATAAAAGACCAATCTCATTGCTAAAACTTTGCAAACTTTTAATGCCTCTTGTACTGTCAGGCTGGAGAGCAAGACAAAAGATGCTGAAGTCTCAGAGCTATGTGGCTTATTTTTACCCACAAAGTAATGTTAGTAGTTCCTATGCATATACCAACACACATACACAAACACACAGAGAGCATTAATATTGAACATATGGCACCTTTCACTCAAAGATCACAAAGCACTTCAAAAATCCTGGGCTAGATTCCAGGGGCCCATAAATTTAACAGCATAAAATGTCTTGTAGGGAGGTAAGCATAATACCCATTGCGCACACAGCCAAACGCTCACAAAGAGTGAAATTCAATCCTCTGTGGAGAGCAAGGCCGATCAATCATTTAAGTCCCACTTAAACTGAAGATGACACTTGGAATTTTAAGAAGAAATCCTACCTGTTCCCTCTGAGCAGAAATCAAGCGCATGCTTAACACCTTTAATATTCACAAAAGCTGCCTTAAATTTTATTGGGTCCCATCTTTTTGCCACCAACGAAATTATGGACTGTATTGATCTTTTTGGCACCAAACAAATAATAATAATTTCCCTGTCATATCTGCTGCTCTAACATTATAGCATTGTGCCCTGACACAAAAGCTTTGCCAAAGTTCTCATTCATCTGGCCTAGCAGATATAGAAATATTCCAAAATTTCAATAACATTTTGTTTCCTGTCCATTGGTTTTCAATAAATTCTACAGCTGCTTAAAACATACTGATGAACATAATGAAAAAGAACTAGGACAAAACTTTCCAGCATTTTTCTCAGTTGCAACCCGCAAACCTGCAAAGAATTATGCGGGTGCATAAATTCATATAATCCAGTAATTCCAATGGCTTCAACACTCAGGCGTACAAGGTTAAATAGGACTGTTACTCTCATACCTGGGTTCTAGTTAGTAAATAGAAAGGAAAAGGGCAATAAAGCTTAAGACATTTAGTGGCATGGATACAACTGGGATAGTGACGTTCTTGCTGAAAATTCACTGTAAAATCAGACAAAAGTTGGTTTAGGGGCTATTTGTGTCTAAAACTTTCTATGGAAGAAAATTATTTTCTGGTTAAAATAAATTAAAATAAGTAACCATTACCATGGAGTAAGATGAATATAAAATGTAAGCTATGTGGAGTAAGTTCCTCAAGACTGATAATGTTCCCAGCTTTGGCTTTGCATTCCTGGTAAACAAACAAACTAAGGTTTCACTTAAAAAATTGGTTACAGCTAAGAGCTACCTAGCATGTGGGTTATTTAAATAATTATCACTATTGAATGAACATATCGATCTGTAACTTCTAGTGACGCTCAGATTTCCTTTTTGCCATGGTACAATTGATAGAATTAATGGCTTTCTTCTCTAAATCTAGCAGGAATAAGAAACTACAATTAAACCACCATCTGAACTTTAAATAAGAAAAAACTGAAAGCTGAGCTTACCTTACCATGTTGATTTTTCACAATTTATAGTATATTTACGTATACGCTCAATAGAAAGTACTGAAATATAGTGATTTTTTGGTTTTAGAAATCATGGATCTAGTGAGATATGAGAGAACTGCAGCAAATGAATCATTTTACTTCATATCAAGTTTACAGTTTGCACTGAAATTATAACTATTAAAATTGATTTTTTACAAAGCTTTGGTAGAGGGACAAGGAGTGAGACAATAATAATACTTTAGCCTTAATATGCCTCTTTTTATCTTTTACTAACCTGTCCCCAGAAACAGAAGTGATTCGTCGAAATTCACACTAAAGGTAAGTGGCAAAGCAAAGAACAGAACATCATACAACCGATACAGGCAACTGTCAGGCCATAGGACACACTGCCTTAAAGAGTTCGCTGCTCTGATCCCAGGTAGCAATCTGTATGCTCCTGTATTGTGTTACTCAGCAATTCCATTCCCCTCCAAGCAGCAGTTCCAGGAAGGCTTTTTTTTATTTATTGTTAGACCATAATAACCGCATGCTAGCTAAGGGCAGGCATCGACAACCAGTAGAACAAAATCTTTCCAGCACAGCCCACCTCAAGATCAACCTTTTCCATTTCTTTCTAAGCATAAACCCAGCGAAATGTTACAGAGCACTGCGCTATATTATAGTCTTGGTACTTGTTTACATACAAGTATGAAAATAGGTCTTTCAGGGTATTCATTGCTATAAACAAATACTTCTCTGCACTAGAAAGGACAGGTGGCAAACCACCTCATTTGCTGTAGTTTTAATTTAATGTAGCTCAACAGCAAGAGCTAGGCATCTTGCAAGACTTAGAAAGAAAGCATTCTTTTGATCCACCCTAACAGCCCACACAGATTTGATCTTCATAATATGCAAACTTCTGTGGGGGAACCTTTCCACCTTAAGTGCTCATAAGCCACAGTTAGAGGCATAATATCAGCACCAGAATTGGAATGATTTATGCAGCAGACTAAGGCTCCCAATAATCAGAGATGCTTGGCAGCACAACCCAATGAACAGGACACTGGTTGGAACTTGGATGACTGGGGTTCTACTTTTTGCTCTGCTACTGACTTGATAGAGGACCATGGGCAAGTCATTTTCATGCTCTGTACCTCAGTTTCCCCATATGTAAAATAGAGATAGTGATAGTTGTTTTGAGTCAGTGAAAAGAGCTATATAATAGCTAGCTATGGTACAGTCATGATGTTCAGTACTTCTGAACATCATAACTTATTTTTATGTAACTTAAAAAAATACCTTTGTGTAAAAATCTTTCATGATAATCCTGAACTCCAAATGAACAGCAGCTTCCAAAGTAACCTCAGTGCGGTGAAAAAAGATTCTGCGTATCAAGATGAGTTAAGCGACATTCATTTACCATGAAGAAGGAAAATGCATAAGGCTGTATCCTGCTGCATGTCAGATGCCTTGTTTGATTTCCGTATGTGACATGATTAACACAGCGAGTTGATCAGGGGATGTGTCCTGTCAGTCAGGAAATATCACCTTGGCAATTCTATGGGGTGAGAAGAAGCAGAAGATGCACAGCTGCAAAGTGCTAAAAATGGCACAAAAATAGCACACTAAAAAATTCCCTGTCTTTTGGAAATAAGGCCATGTATTCCTGGTCCGATATCATGCAAGTTGGCATGGACTGATAGGCACCATAAGGTATATGCAAGCCTGGAAATGGTTGTTTTCCAAAGAGAAAACACTTGAGCAAATTTAGCAGTAGTAAATATTTTCTACAACTAAATACAAATGCAAGCAAACCAAGAACATAGTCTTGCAAGTTGTCAGCACCTGTATAGTCCTGTTGAAGATGATGGGAGAGCTATATTATTTGCGACTCCTAGAAGCCACATTTACAATCAGGGCACCAAAGAGTTAGCTGCTGTGAAACTGTTCTTGTCTAAAAAAGTTACAATCTAAAGGTTACAATCTAAAGCTATGATCTTACATCCATTTAAGACCATTTGCCCTTATTCACAAGCATGAGTCATTGAATTCAATGGAAGTGTCCAGGTAGGAGGGTGAATTTATGCAAATATTCAAGCTGTAGCAAGATCAAAGGATGAATGTGCAGGTGAGAAGGTTGGAGACAGGAAGGAATATGACTGTCCACATTTTACAGATGGGGAACTACAGCACAATGGGATTGAGTGGCTTGTCTTAACTCAGACCATCTATGGCAGAGTGGAGAAGCTGCAGTACCAGTCTGTACATTTTTAATTCATCAATAAAACAAAAAGAGAGATCTGCTCTTGGTTGGAATAATGTTGTTTCTTTTTGTATATCATATCACTAAACACTCTACCCATTTGTCAATGAATGGAAATAATGAATAATATAGCTACAGTTAAATTACCTTAATCTAAATAATTGTATGCATCTTGCTTGAAATAGAATTGCATAGAGAGAAATAAATATGCAAAGTATCAGCAGTCTAACTTTCACATCAGCTGTCTGTTGGCGCAGAACATTGTTCCAAGGGCCTCAGCACTGATCTCACTGAAATCAATGACAACAGTGCCACTGACCACTCTGAATATTGCTACCTTTCAGATGAGAATATTCAGACTCCTTAAAATTATATATCGGACCCTATTCTGCACTGTACAAAATCATCTATAGGTAACAATGACATATTCAAACTTAATCCTGTACCTTTTGAAAGATTTCATTGACTTCAGCAGTGAAGCACTGATCTCAAACTCCAGGAACCTGATCCAAAGCCAACTGAAGTCAATGGAAAGACTCCCACTAAATTCAGTGGAACAGGTCCTAGGTAATTTGAGTGGGCCATGCAGGAAGCTCCAAAGGGCTACAGAAGTTGCAGGTAGTTTAGCCTCTGACTAAACAAGGTGCTTAAGCACGCAAACTTTTAGCATTTCAGGAGTCCAGATAAAGCCATTTCCACAATATATTAAGTCATGTACCACCACATGCTTAAAATTAGGCAGGTGAACTTAACGCCTTGCAGAATCAGGGCCCCGGAAGACTTTCAAGTCTGCTTTGTCACTTGTGCAAGAGAAAAGCAGTGCAAAGGACTCAGCCATCTCTGTTGAGTGCAGAAAAAGTGCAGTGCAGAAAAATCAACTTGGTTGTCTCTTGTAGTCTAATCACTCAGCAGCAACAGAGGTCAATAGCATTGGGCATTTCAGTGATGTAGTATGAGAAAGAAAAAGGACCCAATTAGAAGAAAATATACATAAATGCATAAAGTCAGGTTATTGCTTTTGTAATGGATTAAGATAAATGTTGGCTGCATCCCCACATGCCATCTCTGTGACAGCAAAACACTGGTTAATGCCTGCTATCTCTGAGCCATTATTGACATACCTCCTCAATATTCACAGCCTGCAGTTCTCATTGTTTTTTACTGGAGGAAGGCAAATTCTTTCTCCAGCCATCTTTCTTAGCCTTAAATCTTTTAGTGAAAGTTGAAATGAGCTACTCTCTTGATTAAACACAGGACTCTATTTTACTCCATCATTTCCAGTATTATCACTGAGAAGAAACACATAAAAGCCTGACTGTAAATGAGTAAAGTTAATGAAAAAGAGCCATGTGAGGCTTGTAAACCATCTCACTGTTTCAGATCTTCCCATAATCTATAGCTCTTGCAGCCAATCTTCCTTATAGGAAAAGTGCCTCATTGTAAATGGATCTCTAAATTATTATGTCTAATGAAGATAATTGGGAATGGTTGGGATGCAGAAAGCATCTCAGATGGAACAGCATTCTCCTTAGGAAAAAAAAATAGGGGACCCATGCCAGAAACTCATAGCTCCATGGTTCAGATTCTGCTTTCACTCTGATGTAAATAAGAAGTAATTGTAAAGTGAATTGGGTTACACTAGACCAGAAGGAAAAGGAGGCATGTCTGCATGCCATTTTAAATGTGGTTTGAGCTGATGGATAATAAGCAAGCTAAGAAATACATGTTCCAGAGCAGAGAGAGCAGAGCCCAGCTGTGTGAATGCGTATGCCTAGGAGACAACTTTGCTCATGTAAGCTGTCTTAATGGGCAATTTTGAAAGAAGCCCTACATTTTCCATTATGCAGTTCAAAGAGGGCTGGATAACATTTTGAAATCCCAGGGCTGCTGGAACCCCACGTGGAATTCAAAGCATGCATTCAGAAGCTCTCTAAACATGGAGAGCGATAGCAGGCTTAATGGCACTTGCAAGTCACCTCCAAAAATGAAGCAATCATTTAGATTACTAAATATGGATTAAGCCAGTTCACGTTAAGGACCTTTACATGACCATTTTGTAAGACAGGGGACACAGGAGTCCACCTGCTGGCTTACCTGGCTCATACGCCATTTTTTTTTTAATACCACTCCATCACCACAGCATCAACCACCCATTTGGCAATATTTGCACTGTTGGGGAGAGTTTTAAAATTACTACACATTGTGCCAACTGATGGGAAGAGAAACACCACACCCAAAAAATTTTAACAGAAACTTTAATCACATTGGGCATTGTTACTGTGAACATACCCACTCACATTAGTCCTTACCTCTCAACCAGAGGTGCTGAGTACACAGGGGCTCGAGGGCCCTGACCCGCCCTGGGAAAAGAACTGTCACCAGAAATGCATTAAACTGTCCACATGTCCAACGTCTTAGGCCCCCTCACCCCCCGGCCAAAAAAATAAATCAGTGCCTATGCTCTCAACCACTTTTTAAGTATACCTTTTGGTTCCAGTTTTCTTATTCCACGCATATGGGACTGATCCCAAGCCTGTTGAACTCAATAGAGAGACTTGGTTGGACTTCAGTAGGCTCTGGATCAGGCTGTTATACCCAGCCCTGTATTTACATAGTGTAGGTTAGATAAATCTAAGGCTTATTGGCACTGAATATTCATTAAAGTAAAATAGCAAACACACAGACACAGAAAGATGAATGTAATGAAACAGTACATGACTCAACAATAAATCATTATTGATTTTGGTTGGCCCTCCTGCACCGGTTTAAATGATGGATCTTAAGCCTATAAGCAAGTCATGCATAGACTACAATATAATATGCAAAGCACTGCTACAAACACAAGGACTGGAGCTTGGTTATCTGTCTGAGTTATTTTTTTTTCTTTTAGCTCAGTCATTGCAGATCTATTACTTGCATATAGAAAACCCACTGTCCTTCCTCATTTCCTTTCAATAATTATTTATTTATAGTCTCTTAATTAGTATGTCTCACTCCATGATGTCAGGGATGAATCCTAATCATTACATTGCAGGTGTTTGTTTAAATTAAATCTGACCTCCAAGCTTGTATTTTTCATCTCTTAAAGAATATTGGAAAGACACTTTCTAATGACATCTACAGATTGTCTGTTTCCTAATCAGACAAACATTATCCTATGTTAATTTGAGGGCAGCATACAGAATGCAGCATAGCAGTCTTGCTTGATTTATGGGATTGTGTCAACATAATAACAACTTAAAAGCAGCATTGTGTTGCCAATGAAAATTACTTTACTATAAGGTATTTGAGTGCAGCACGGACATTAATTTAATTCAGTGGAACAGGTAAAGTGGCATGCACAGCATAAAATCACTGCAAAAACCCATGAGTGCTGTACATTCTACAACATAAATACTTTCTTCAGGAATACAACTTTTTGACATGCCAAAAGCGCCTGCCTGCATTACTCACAGGTACATTAAGTCAGACCTGTTGTAACCAAAACTCATGACTGCATACACAAAGAGCTGTGAAACATCATGAGCAAAATTACACACACACCCCATTAAAAAAACATAATCTTGAGTCTCAAAAGCAAGGAGATCCAGCACAAAATGAGACTCTAGCAAGTGTAGGCTTTTGTCAGGCAAGTGGTTCTTTAATAGGCCACAGAAGGCAGGGACTGAAAAGTTGGTAAAAGTTATCTGCTAAATTAGGTGGTTGATCGAGTAAATTCAATCTATGCACCCAGTTTGATTGGGTTCATTTTAGGGTGACTGATATATGCTCTAATTCCAACAGATTATTGGGGCAATTTTTCCAGTCCTGCTCTTGGTGATAGCATATTAAAGAGAACTCTGCTCATTTCGAAGGCATTAGAGACTTATATAACAGCAGAATTGGGCCAATAAGATACGGTCTTTGCCTTTCAGAGACAGAGCCTGAAAGGCATGTAGCGTTCAATCCCCAATCCTGGAAAGAACTAATGTATATGCTTTTGATTGAGAAGATTCACAGACACCTTGAAGAGCAAAAGGAAGGTGTGGTCATAGCATGCCTAGGCATATCTATTTGAGCTTTAATCCATCCAGCATGGGTAACAATGGCAATGGAAATGTGATGGCCTGGGCATCTGTACCAACTAGTAGACAGAGTATGTACCCAAGGTGACTGGCTTGCACTGCATATCCACGCTGCACTAGCAAGCTTCCACTAGTAGGGAAATAACTAGCTGTGCTCTCATCACACTTTCATTTTGGTGCATAGGCATACTCAATGATTTAAAGCTACACACATATTAATGCTCTCTGAATCATTACTACACTACAGGAGTGCCCAGCACCTTGCAAGATCAAGCTCTCAGTGAACAAATCAAACTACAAACTACTGAGATGACAGCAATGATATTCCTAAGTACTTTTTGCTGAATCAGCAGGGCATCTCTGGGACCCACCGTCCACAGCTGCTGCCATAGTTGAAAATCTCCTTATCTGTGAGACCCCCAAGCTCAGGCTATACATGGTACTCTCCTTGCAGCTGGGAGCCCAGTCAGCTGATGGGGCTCCCAGCCACAGGGGCAGACCCCGCAAAGTAAAGCTGAATAGCAACCAGCTATAAAGTTAGTACACATTTTTGAAGTCAAACTATATAGTTGGTTGGACCTATTTCTGGCATGATAGGTACTTTGCATATGTAGATTGTCTCAGTTATCATTATTGAGATATTTCTTCCCTTTTTTCTTTTTGTAATCAAAAAGGAAAACAAACTTAGTATCTTGATTGCCATCCTTAAGGACAGAAATGTGCTTGAAAGTTCCTCCTTCAATAAGAGCACTTGCAGTCTGAGTTTCACGGGGTCTGAGAGAACTGCAGCTGCTCAATGACTAGATGAGCACTCAGTAGTTAGGTGCCTTATGGCAGAGAGTGACCTGTACTAGATGCTTCAGAGGGAATGAAGAAACCCTCAACTCCATCCCGTTCATTATGAAAATCTCTTCGTCATCCCTTACACTCTTTCCTGACCTTCTC
>NW_005842314.1:666270-687164 GCF_000455745.1 Alligator sinensis
CATTTGAAGCTGTCTTATGCTATGAAGGTCTATTTTTCAACTATTCCCTTTAGAATAAGCCCATCCTAATATAAGGCTGGATATTCTTATCCATAGATATATCCAGATGTCTTGGCACAAGAGCCAGATTTATAGCACTGCTGAGCAGCCTGTCCTGTGAGAATCACATCTTCAAGCTGTCTCCAACTCGCCATCCACAGCGAGGGCCTTCTCTTGAAAATCTGCTGCCGGCTCAGAGACACGTTTTACATACAAGGTGTTGCATATTTCTTGTTCCTTTTCTGTCAGTTATTTTGAGCTATGCTTTCTGTGCTGGCGTCAGTTGTTGCCAACCACAGTAATCTGCTCTTACATACAAAATAAAAAAAGACTTCATGAGATTATGTAAAATCTGCTAGGAATAGAAATGAATATAAATACCAAGGAATGTTTGGGCCATTAATGGAAATGCTCAAGATAGGAGAGAATCGTAAGGAAGCAACAATATTCAGACCTCTGTATACACTCATCCACTTGAGACAGTGTTGCAGCAACTTGAGTTGCTATATCAAGAGGGACTTGGGGCAGGCTTTCAAGAGAATTCAGTACTTCAGTAACAGCTCTATTTGGTCATTAGTGTCGCCATCAGAGGTGCTGGGAGCTGAGTACTTCTTAAAATCTGGCTCCAAATGTAAGTACCGAATGATGCAAAATCTAGCCTTGAAAATCTGGCCCATCATGACTCTCAATCCAGTCAGTGTCACCAAGTGATTTAGCTTCAGGTGTCTCTATCTGTATCTGCACTTTTAAAGTCACATTCTCCTCTTTTGACACTTTCCCCCCTTTCCTGTGACTGCAAGAACCACCCAAACCCCTACAATCGAAAATAACTTAAGGCCTTAATCCAGCAAGCTGTTTCCTGTGGGCACTGACTATCCCATGCTTGCACAGAAAAAGCTCTGCAGAACTGAGACCTCACTAAGGCTATAGTTGAAACAGTTTCCACAGGCAAAGGGCCTGATGTAAAGCCCACTAGATTTATAGGTACGCGTGCTCAAGTCCGCCAGATCCTTCCTCTCATATATATATATTTAAATATCGCTACAGGTTTATAAATGCTATGCATCAGGGAGTATGTGCATATATAACAGCAGGTACAAATATTTATTAGGTGGAACTATCAATCAACTATGTCCCTTTAAAGAATAACAGCAACAAGAAGCTAAATCCTGCTGAGGTCAATGGAAGTTTCCCATGCCCATGTGCAATTAAATTAGGACGCTTTGTCCCAATAATACTTTGTGCTCTATAACAAATGTTATCCAGGGGTCTCTGCAACATCTAAATTAATAAAGCCCCAAATTCTCTCTAGAGGTCTCCCACTGGTTTTCTGACCCAGCCCAAACCGACTTAAGCTTTTGCAATACAAAAGGATCACACAGAAACATGCTACAGCTTACATACCCTATTACTCATCCTGGGAAATTGAAGAAACAAAGCAATGAATAATTGCTTATCTGACAAATGATTTGCTTTAAGGGAAAGAAATGATTACATTAATGCTAGATCATGCTAACAAAACATAGGAGCGGTCTCCTGCTGTGCATTATGTTCTAAATTACAGTGGTTTAACATATTTCTTCTCTGAATTTTATATTTCCGAAGTAGGTTCATTTTACTATAACTGCAATATTAACAACCTTCTGTAACAAACAGACTTTGTTGATATATTTGCTTCTGTGGTTTTATCCGCTACAGAAAAGGATTCCAGACAGGTAAAGAAAGGCAATAGCCAATAATGTGTAAATAGATTTTTAAAGTAAAATAATGTAACAGAACAAAAGTCTCAATTCAGCAGAATATGCTTAAGTGAGCCACTGAACAGGGATGTGCTTCAGTGCTTGAATGAGGGCTTTCTCTTGGAAGTAGGAATCATAGGTACACTTCAGAAACACCTGTATGATTTAGGCTTCTAAAAGCCATTTTGCAAAGGTGATGCAGACACTATGCCTCTCAGGCTTTAAGTCACTGGTGTACCAAAATATTCAGGTAAATGCCTAATAGGATTAACAAAACTACTGAAGCAGACCAGCTGCAGGACTCCCACTGAAAGAGAATGAGCTGCCTCACCTTCTTAGTCTCATTTTAAAATCCTGCTAAGCAGCTCGCTGTATTTTAGGCACCTAAATATCTGTGCAAATCTGACCCTAATTCACATTTGAAATGTTACTATCATCTGTACATCACTGGCCAACCTTTTTGACTGACCAAATATAGAAATAAAGGAAAATACCACCAAGCACCCACATACAAAAATGAACACAGAAAATACACTGTGCAAACACAAAATAGACTAATGCTGAAATTTCAACAGATTTCAAGTCACCATAATATAGAAACCTGAGAGAGCAACCTCTGATCAAGAAAGATAAAGACAGACAGACACTCCATCTTTAATTTATCCCACTAATTTTAACAATACAGAACAGTGAATCGTACTGTCTCTCATACTGTAAGAACTGCAGCGAGAGTGAACAATACAACGTGACTAAGATGGAGCAGTAGCGTTTATCTTTGAATTTCAACAGAGCTGTCTTTCTGTGCCCCCATCCCCTTTGTTACCTCTGACATGCTGCAAGTATTGCAATGCTAATTGTAATGCAATTAATCTTTTTCTCCCTTCAATCCCTCATCTTCTGAAACCTTATGGCAAACATTCAAGGACATCCTGTCATTACAGCTAAAGATATGGAAAGTGAAATACCTGCACACTGACTATTAATGCTGATGTGCCTGCAACAATTGATATGCAAGCTGCCTCCTTATTTTAAAGATACTGATAATTTCCTATGCAAAACTGATCGGCACAACAGGGTGAACATGTCTGATAAGAGCACTCTGATGGCCACCCCTGATGTATCTACCATGGCTATTCCAACATGCCCAGTACAGATGACATATTTTCTTTTCAAAAACACAAAGTCATACCCTTGGGCTTCTGCTAAGTGCTTCCTTGCTTTTCTGCCGCCACACAAAAGAGGATTTAAAAATTGCCTAATGCAGCAGCTGAGAATCTTCCTTTGTAGCCAAGAGAAACATGAAAAAGAATCTGACTCTAGGTACCACAATACATCCATCTTCTTATGGCTGCACCCCTATACCCTAGCCGTGGTAGGAGGTGACCTCTTTATCCTCCCTATAAAAGCAGTGGTATAGGATTGGGATTTCTCCTTTTCCCAGCAACATCTGCTTTCCTTTGCCTCCCAGTAGGACAAATGGCCTATCTCCCCGGTATTTACTCCAGGATTGTTTAGAACTACTTGCCTGAATTAAAGGATACAGCCAGCCCCGTGTATTCTTTGCTTTTGCCATGGTTCAGTTCCTTGGGGGAGGCCCACTGCAGAGTGGATCTGGTAGTTACCACCCCAGGTGATAATGCAGGAAGTTCACACCTCTCAACACTGTAGTATAAGGCTGCAGGCTCAGAGAGATGACACATTGCCTTACACCTCAGTCACATTTTCAAGCTTCTCTTGGCAATCTTAAGGATTATTTTCCTTACAGAAATAAAAGATGACACTTTAGTGTGATCATCATCACTTGACTCCAGGAGCTGTCTTGTGCCTTAATCCTGCACTGGGCAACCTTATATCACCTATATCGTTCTCACAAGCAAAGGGATAGATGAAACATGTCATGCTCTGACAGTGTTTGGTGGTGGAGCCACTGCATACCAGCACAGATTTACAGCAGCTCTGAGATTGCTGTGATTAACTGATCTGGTATACATACAGCATCAGCTTTCCCCTGAGTTTTGGAGTGTGATATGCAAAGAAAACCAAAAGCCCCTTTGCTTCTCCCCCCTGCATCACATATCCTGGGTTACAGCAGTACAGCTAAGGACCAGGTATTTAAAAAGAATGAATGTAGTCTCCAGACATGCTTCTTTTTTCCATATCATCCTAGCTAATTATTAGGAATGGGCAAGACAAGTGACACATTTTCCAAATGCTACAGCATGGAAACCCAGTGTTGCTATACCAGATGAATAGTGTTGGGATTCCAAAATATTGTTGTGATGGATTAGTCTTTGTTTGTGCCTGGAGCTAACCCTTTTCACTCTTCTGACCTAACAGGACTTGAAACAGCTATATGTGGAATTAGGATCTGATTCCATATATGGTTTAATGCTCATCAGATCCAATGGGACTGCCCACATGATGCCTAGGACCACTAGGTATCTTTAATTAAAGAAAACCATTGGCAATGAGTGAAATACAATCAACAGTTCTCGCTGGTGGGCGCCTCTCCATTTCACTGCACAGGGAGACAAATTAAGACAGATATTATGTCCACCCAGAAGCCATTTGTTAGATGTGTTTAAAATCAATGCTAAACAAAATTGAGTAACTTTTTGCAATGGATTTTTACTTGTCATGTCGGGTTGGCAGCATCAGTTAATAATACAGACTCTGGTTCCAAAAACCTCCGTTGATATCTTTCATACAACTTTCCAGCTCTACAAGGTGTTAGTAAGAGCAGCTTAAAATAGTTTCTTATCAATTCTGACCCCTCACTGTTATAACTCAAACTGATGCAGTATCTGTGATTGTTCTGACAAGGGAAAAATTAACAACCCAGCATCTTTGAAAAGAACACAGATCACTGTATACATAACAGATATAACAGCTATCTGCCTACATAGCAATGGGAAGGTCGAATCAGCAATGTCTTTCTGATCCAGATTTGGATTTTTGACTTCCTAAAGCTCTTGGGTACTTCAGTGCAGGCATCTGGAACATTGTGGAATAATCTCATCCATTCTGGGTTGGGGTTCTGGAGCATTAGCATTCAGATTGTGAAAGCTAAGCTCGTTTCCATTAAGAGTCAGTCCAGGGGTAAAGAATTGAGGTAGCCCAGACATGGGTGTACTGCTATGCAAATTTTCCTAGCAAGCATTTTGGAAATGTGGGCTGAAGTCAGTTGGTGAGCATATTTGGTTGAAATATGCAGGAACTGCCACCCATCCTGTTTTCACACTTTGCAAAAAAAGCTAAAAATTATAAAAATGCTATTTACAGGATGCTAACTAAAAACTCAGCAATGATTTTTAATCAAGATCTTAATAGAAGAGATCAATTTGGAATATTTTGCACCCATGAACTTGAAAAACATGTGTTATATACCCACTTGACATGGTGGACCCCATAGAAGATGATGGCCTACAACTGTTGCGAGCTTTCATCTTCATTGTTACAGCACTGCACTGTAGCATTGAAGATCCAGAATTCAACTACTGCTCATCATCCAGGCTGACTGGAACAGCACCCTTAGACCAGGCACTGTAGTACTATTTGCACATCATTATCATTTTGTACCGACTTGTGGAGGGTCATAGCAAACCAGTGTCAGTTCTGGGAACAGGCCAAATCCGCTGCCTCTTATTACAAACTGTAGACACTATTTGCTCCCCCTCAGTTATCCATTCTCCAGCTTCCACTGAGAATGTGACATTCTACACTAAACCTGTTTAAACTATTGACTCTACAGAGTCTGGAGAGGATGATGGAGACAAACTGCATTTGCCTGTTGACAAAAAAAGCTCTATTTTTGCCATCTTCTTGTACTTTGCTGGTCACAACAAACTAAAAGCAGATGTCAAAATATGGTATAATTATGCTTCACAAGAGTTTGTCTTTAATCAGGTCAGTTTTCTTCTCCAAAGCAGATACGCAGAACAGATATATATCAAATATACTATTCTTCCTTGAAATGAGGAAAAAAATCTTTTTATGGTTGTTTAGCTTGATAGTTTAACTTTGATGTAAGAATTACACTGAATGAAAAACAGGGTCACTAATGAAGGCATACAAGAGGATCAACACCTACCAATTAAAGGAAACAGCTAATGAGCAACTTAAATAAGGGGCTGCCTAAGTATTTTCATATAGTAATAATCAAGAATCCAAATCCAAAAGCTATTGACTTTGGTAGATTTGGATTTAGCTCCTCTATTAGGAATAACAGTGTTGTTATTTTTTCTTTACATTTAAGAGCTGTGGAGTAGATCCACAGCTTACTCAGGGTCTTGCCAATGACATTAAGAGGCTATGGGTCAGGTACTGAGGGCCCTAGAGTGTCATTATGAAGGCACTGGTTGTGATTCTGTAGTTCAGCTTGAATTCTGTGTTTGCAGAGAATCCTTGTATGCTACTGCCTGGAGGACTGACACACACACACAGCCTGGATCAAACCCTTTTTTCTCTGGGTTTCCTTCATTGGCAGCTTTGACCATCTTTAGGATCCATTCCCTAGGTAGCTCAACTGAGTCAGTTAAACAGAATCCCTTCCTCTGACCTAGGGGTTTGCCTTTTGCCAGAATTTCCCATCCTCCTAACACCTGATCCTGCCTGACTAACCTTGTTTCTTTTTATGACCAGGTCACAAAATGTTTAGATGCAGGAATCGAGGTGGATGTAATCTACTTGGATTTTAAGAAGGCCTTTGATCTCATTAAATTCTCATAGATAAACTGAGCAAATGTGATGTAGATGATTACATGGTCAAATTGTGGCAAATTGGCTTAGGGGTTGCACCCAGGGAGTGGTGGTGGACAGGTAGGAAAGATGTGGGCAGTGGAGTCCCACAGGGCTCAGTCCTTGGACCGGTGCTGTTCAATTAGCGACTTGGATGAGGGCATGGAAAGTGCTCTGTCCAAATTTGCATATGATACCAAATTATGCAGTAAAGTTAACATGCCAGAGGGTAGCGAATGAATCTAGACCCATCTGGACAGGTTGGAAAAGTGGGCAGAACAGAATAAGATGCAGTTCAATAAGGACAAATGCAAAGTGCTGCACCTAGCGAGAAGGAATCACCAACACGCTTACAGGCTTCACCAACATGCTTACAGGACCTTACAGGACCTTCTCAGCAGCACAAAAGCAGAAAGGATCTTGGGGTCACTGTTGACTCCAAGATGAACATGAGTCATCAATGTGACAAAGTGATCAGTAAAATTAACTGCACTTTATCATGCATTAGCAGGTGCATGACAAACAGGTCCCAGGAGGTGATACATCCCCTTTATGCAGCATTGGTCAGGCTGCAGTTGGAGTAGTGTCCCATTTTGGGCACCGTACTTCAAGAGGGATGTGGACAACCTTGAAAGGGTTCAGACGAAGTCACTCGTATGGTTAGGGGCCTGCAGGCAAAACCCTGTGAGGAGAGATTGAGGGCCCTGGATCTCTTCAGCTTTTGCAAGAGAAGGCTGAGAGGTGATCTTGTAGCTGCCTACAGATTCAGGGGGGGGAGGGGGGTGAAGAACAGCAAGGAATAGGAGATGCTCTGTTTACCAGGGCATCCCTGGGAGTAACTAGGAACGACGGCCACATGCTGATGGACAGCAGATTTAGGCTAGACATTAGGAAGAACTTATTTATGGGAAGGGTTGCCAAAATCTGGAATGGGCTTCCAAGGGAGGTAGTGCTCTCCCCTACCTTGGGGGTCTTTAAGAGGAAGCTAGACATGCACCAGGCTGGGGGTCGTCTGACCCCAGTGCTCTTTCCTCCCCAGGACAGGGGGTCAGACTTGATGATTTGCTAAGGTCCCTTCCAACCCAAACATCTATGAATCACCTATGGCAGACCCCTGACTACAGGGACCAAGCATCTTCAAGTCATTTCCCTGCTCTCAACTAAGTTCTTTCAGATTTTCTAAGGGTCATGGACCCATTTAGCAACAATCTGAACCTGGGACAACCACCAGGCCATAACTTGTCCTCAAGACAACTCTGCCCTTGAAGGCAGTCAGCTGTCTGGGCCTCAGCCCTCTGGCCTTTCTAGGAGCACACCGTGTCTTTAAAATTAATAAAAAATAGGGTCACTAAAGAAATTTCAGCATGTTTGTCCATCTTTTCTTTGCCCCCTGCCTTAATCCTGGATTTTCTGAGTTTATATTGTAACTTGGTTGCCACATTCCTGTAATGTACTTTTATTCTAAATTACTGATGCCCACTTTCAACCTTAGTTCCATCATACATTTTGCCAGGGAATATACATATAGCTTTAGATACTCAACATATAGGACCAGACCATAGTGTTTAGCTGAGTAGGGACCATGGCAAAACTTCTCCATCTCAAAGGAAACCTAGAGGCACAGTCCCTCTCCTGCTGTCCCTTTGGTTTCATGCAGTCTTAAGGTCTTCACTCAGTGAATCCCTCATGGTGACTAGGGTTTAGAGCCAATGCGCCCTCTTCGCAGAGACAGACTAAAGGACATGATGTGTGTGGGCTCTGATGAACCCAGCAGTGAAGGATGTCTCAGAGAAAGCAACTGGCTGACACCTCTTCTCTAGGTATGTTTTTATTTTGCATGTTTAGTTTGCTTTTTTCCCTGCAAAAATTATAGAACTTGCCATTTCTTCAACTTGTTTTGACAGCTCTGCAAGTTCTCCATTGACTTTCATTATCTCTCTTCAGCTCAGCTCATCCTGATAACGTGATGTTGTCTCTACAGGCTTGCGCATTCAAACGGGCATGAGATTGCTGAAACTATTCCACAATCTAGTTTTGCAAACAGGGAAGTAGTGCTCTTGGAATATCTCTGGGGCTATCCACAACACTCATTTTTAAATGCAGGACCTTTTGTCAACATAGTTTCACCATTAACATAAGGGTCCCCAGCCTACTTGGATGATAGAATTTTACACAAGCGTACGAATACACTCTGTGGATCTCACTAAAGGATGAAGCCATTAATGAGATATTTCTAGCTGTAAATTGGTTAGATTCCTACTGCCAACAACCAAAGAAATAAAGTCTGGCATGGAGAAGAAACAACACAAGAAACCAGAGAACCCAACCCGAATCCATTACCAGGATTATCTCATTCTTCTAAACTCTCACTTTAGAATACAACATATTCAGAGTGTTGGAAGTTAGGTTAAAACAATAAAATCATGCATTCCCTTAAAAAAGGCTTGTATAGATAGATGTGGTGGATTCTATTGTGTAATTAGCTTTAATCAGACAAGTGGAACCCATTATAAATCTATGTTCATTACACCAGAATGTAGAGAACCAGTGTTGTGATTTCAATACAGTTGTTCTCTTGCAAACTCTGATGTTTTGATTTTAATACTACTACTGGGTTGCAAAAATGCACTGAACTGACAGCAGTGGGAACTGGCTTGAATAAACACCTATCTCAGTCTAAACTTTGAGGCTCTGAAAAAAGAGCAGATTTACAACCAGTCTTAAAAATGCATAGGCCAAAAAAAAAAAAAAAAAAAAAAAAAGGAAATGCATTCATGATCAATGCTTTAAAAAGTTGAAAAAAACAAAAACAAACAAAAAAAAAACCTATGAGCCCCCCATTGGCTTATAAAAAGTATCATTAAAATCCAAACACTAAGAACAATTTGCAGCCAGCATAAACAAATACTAGAAGGAAAATTAATTACATTTGTCAGCAATATTGCATCAGAACATAGTTCTATCTACTAATTATAAAGCTTTGCATATTTGTAAATTGCCCTTCTTCTCTAGTAAATCAGTGTTATTGGCATACTTCTTGGAAAACCACTACAGTATGCAGGTTACCATAGTTATAGCAGAAACGTGGAAGGAATGTTTTTCATTATAACTAGGGCACTGTTATTCAAAAAAACAGATACCTTTCTTCAATTTCAGTATCAGTGTTTGATGATGTATTAATAGCAGGAAGACTTTAAAAGGTTATGCTCAGATACCAGGGTGATCAATGCTCAGGTGTAATCATTATTCAAGCCCCAATTTTGCCAGCCACTTTTTTTCTAATGGGGTAAGAATAATCCTCTCTAGTCAATTCACTATCTTACATCTTTTTGTGCTGCAAACTAATTCAGCTGGGACTGGTGTAATAGAAATAGAACAGTTCCTTTATGTGGTTGTTTCATTTTCCCTTCCATTTCCCAAACTAGGCTGAGGTTTAGATATGTTTCAGAGGTGGAACCACCACATGAAGTTCCTGTGGTTAGGAAAGTAATAGAAAACTACCAAAAGGAAGGAGGAAAAAACCTAACAACTTTTGCCAATATGCTATATTTATTCCCCATGCATTATAAAAGATGTTTTCTCTAATCAATATTTTATTAACTTAGCAAGTCACAAAATCCTTTATATGGATGAACTGCCATGATTCATGGATGAGCTGTTCTCATGGGAGAACAAGAGCCTTATTTTATGGCACTGCCTATCAGAAGGGACTTTGGCAAAAGTCTGATTGTGCATTGCGAATACAGCACTGTCTACAGAACTTGTAAAACCCTTTCTAGAGAATACACATAAAAGCACTGTGATAAACTCCTCCTCATTATATAAAAGCTTTTAATGTATTAACAGTTAAAAAAAAAAAAAAGCTGCCACGGGGGATATTGTCTCTGTTTAACAGTAATGGATTCAGATTACATCGTCATCAGGAATCTCTGTTTTTTGTGCTTGAGTCCAGGCTAACGGCTTAATGCTTGAAAACAATGATGGCTTCACTGCTTCATGAAGCTTGACTATAATATAATTAAGCATCTTTGTGCTTATCCAGGAAACAATGGCTTAAAATGCACATTATGTATTTCCAAAGGGATCACAGGTGCTCACTATTTCCTGTCTTTCACACACATGTATGTACAGAGAGAGAATGTACCGAGGATTTGCTGTGGTGACTCTGTGCATTGCTTTATATCTACTTATTATGAATAACAGGCTTATGTTTGTGTGTTAGCTATACATAGGGCAGGGCCCAACCCTGTAATGCCTGCTCTGGGGCTTCCAAAACATGTTTCCCTGCTGACAAGCAGAGAGAGGAAGTTAGCCATGTTAGTCTGAAGTCAGAGAGACGGCAGGGTAGAGATGCAACTTAGGCTAGGGACAGAAATTACACATAAATTGATTTAAGTGATTGGAAACCAGTTCAAATCTGTAACACAACAGAAGTTCAGTGCGCGTAAACCGCTTTCAAAATGGCTGAAACCGGTTGAAGATAAACCTAAACAGGTATGGTACCATATTTAACTGACTGAAGTTAAATCGATTTATTGAACTTCTGTTCCAGACCCCCTCCAGATTCAAGTTAACTCACAGTCCCCCAGCATCCAAGGATGCTTTGTACCTCTTTTGCAAATCCCCCCGGCAGGGTGGCGGGCTAGCCTTGGCCTAAGCAGTCTGCTCCAGCCAAGCAGGGGGGTGTGCCCTTTCACCCCCAGCTTATGGCCTGGGCCACTTGCAGGCATGTGGTTGTATTTCCAGAATCAAAAGTGAATGTCTGTTCACTTGCTTATCGGTTCAATCTATGCAGTTTAGCCTAACCTGCAAAGATTGAATTGATTCAGCCTCAGGCTTTATGACTGTCTCTACTTATCCTTACAGGCTAACTGAATAAGATTTTATGAAGTGAGCTCTTGCTTATGAAAGCTTACGCATCTCTGAGAAGTGCATTTCTACCCGCTTTCCTCACACAAACACACATGTATTATGTACGTGAAAGAGGAAATACTGAAAAACCATAGTGCCTATTAATTCAATGAAGTCTGGAAATGCCCACCCCTGTGGAAAAATTACTCACTTGAATAGTCCCCATTGACTTAAATAGGATGACTTGCAAGTCAGGGTGGCTTATAGGGGTCTGACCCCAAATCACCAACTTTAATAGACTTCAGATCAAGCACTGAGAGACATAAGCTGTTTATGCAGGTGCTCGTTAATGTTCTAATTAGAACACGTTGGAGCAAGCTCGATTAATCGAGCCTGCTCTGCATTCTAATTAAAACCCCCATCATGTGCATTAAGCCCCTGGGCATTTCAAATGTCCCGGGGGGTGTTTTATCTAAACCTTGTCGAATGAGCTTTAGATAAAGCACTCCTCAGCCATTTTAAAACACATGAGCACTTAATACATGTGACAGTGAGCCATTTTAATTAGAGCAGCTATGCAGGAACCACTCTAATTAAACTGCATCCCCCTCACCCCCCCCCCCCAAGCATGTATACAGATAGCCAAAGGTTTGCCCCCATGAAAAGGCCTGAATCTCCTTGCACTTAACAGCAGCTTCATACTCATGTAAATCTATTTAATTCAAGTGGGCAGATTCCTGATTTACCCTAGACACTGTCATACATGTATTTCTTTTATTGTATTCTTTGTGTTGCTTGTTTAAATTCACAGCCACATTGCTACCCAAAAGCACAGCTTTAAATGCATTTTGAAGGAAGAGAGCCATGACCCACAGGAATTAGGATTTAATGCAGAGTCTTTTCTGTCTCTCCACTTAAGCATCTGATTGTAATCTCGGATGTGTGGCATTTATAGCAGCATCTCTCCAAAATATCCAGCTCTCCATGCTGATTTTCTAAGCTATGCTGTGATGTGCCCAAAATTAAAATTCGTGCCATCACAGTTTCACTTTTTACATTTTTCTGGTAGCTCATCATTTCAGCCACAGACTCTCCACTATATTTTTTTTAATTTAATTTTTTGGAAAAAAAAATTGAGTGAAACTTAAAAGAAGGGAAACCATCCACTGTGATGGACCATAAACCCTTTATCGGGTAGTACTGACATTTCCAAAAAAGTTATGTGAAAAACGCAAATGCTTGATGGAACAGACACTACCCTCACTTCAAGCTGTTACACTGACAGCTTAATGAAGTGACAGAACATCCTGTTCAAACTGACACTGTACTTTAAGCATAATAAATATACCTAGTGGTGAGGGTGGGGGTAGGAGCTCAGACCTAGAGTTCACTCCGTCTTTAGTATCACAAGTGCATTCAGTCACTTGCTTGGTCTTGCACCCTGCAATTTACCAAGGGTGAATCCTGTGCAGGAGCAAAGGATCCACCAGCATTAGTCAAACAGAGTAACAAGATCACAGAGTACATCTAAGATGCCTTTCACAGTAGCATCTGAGAGGCAAACCAAAATTAAGCACTAACGTCCACAAAGACCTATAATCTTTTCCACTTTCCCACTATTAGCAGCAAACTAGGAAACATTCATAGTATGGATAAACAGATTCCCAATAGATGGCACTGTAATATTATTATGTACAGAAAGGCAGGGAACCTCTTTATGAGAGAAAACAGAATTTGTAGAAGACGGAATAAAGTATGGATGTCGTGCTGCCTTGGTGCTCTCTCTCACCTTATGCTTGAACACTGAAGAGCCCCGGCTGGGACCAGTGCATGGCAATGTACAAACACAGATAAGAGACAATCCCAGTTCTAAGGAGCTTTAAAAAACACAAAGCAGATGATGGAGGTGGACAGGGAAATAATGTATAAGCAAAAAAATACAGAGAAGAACAGGCACAACTGCGGTAGCTAAATGGCTTGTTTATATTATATCAAATTAACTCATTTCCTTATTCCTTCCTGTGTGTGATATAGGATATGTGACTAAGCATCTCTTCCTTTCTGGGTTTCTGAAATTCCTGAAACTCGTGTGTTATCCAAGTGATCAAATCAAATGAGGTTAACAACAAAGCCTTGTAATTATGCTGGTTTGATTTCCATGCATTTCAGCACTGACTAGCCAATCCATCCCAGTATCACACAGTTTGGATCCGGGCTCAAACTTTTCCAAAGCTTGGGATGTTATCATACGTTGTTCCAGGGCATGTCTATGTCTATGTCTGATATCAAATGGATCCTTTGAGGGGCACTCAGAAAAGAAAGCTATCCATTTATCTATGTTGCAGTACTGAATGGATGAAAGCTTTCAATCCTTCAGAGAAAGGTTTTTATCCGCAGCAGATTGAGGCTGGAAAGCAGGTATATAGAAAACTGTATTTTCATTCTTTCATCCTTTCTTCCTTTTTTAAGGAACAATGTCAAGCCCACCAGAAATCATGTTAAATCTTTATCCTGCATAGGTTAGAGCAGGGTTTGATAATTGTAAAAAGACACGAACAGAGGGTCATCACTACCCCTAACCCAGCTCCCCTTCTGTCCCTTGATCACCTCCTCCCCACCTAGCCAGCACAGAACAAGGCTCAGCCAGATTTTTCTGGTGTTCTAAAATGATTGCAGCCATAAATCAATACTGCATGGAATGAAACAACTGTTTCTTTCATTTATTTAGCATTCTCATGGATTATTCCAAATGGCAGGATTAGAACATTACAGACATTTGAAATGGCTCCAAACCTTTTCCACTCCACTTGGAAATCATACCTAAACTCCCTCAACTATGCAGCCTGCTTTTGGATATCCTATTTTACTGGGCTGGCAACTTTCACCTATTGTTTTAAAAGACATGAGAGATAACAGGACAGATCTTCAACTGATTAAAAAAAAATCAGCAATGAGCTGACACAAGTTATTGGACGGAATGAAATGGTAATGAAATGAAATTCCGTGGCCTGTCTTACAGAGGAGTTTCAACTAGATATCCTAATGGGCACTTCTGTCCTCAAAATTAAACTGATTCCATGAACACCAGTGGGTTATCTGCTTCGATAGCCTGCCCCTTCTTGCCAGACAGTCAGAGAGAGCGAGTTTTACAGGACAGCTCTAAAGGCAAAGGGATGTGGAATCAGAACATATTTTTACCAGTGATACACATTCTGGGGTCAGACTGGTAAAATTCAGGCTTCTTTCCTGTTGGATCGGGATACGATGCCCATTCAGTGGAGTCTGGTACCTGTGCAAGTTGTATGATGTAGATTCTGTCATTTCGTCTTTCCATGCATGGTGAATTCCACTGAATTCACATAAAACAAAACCACGCAGAAAAGGCGGAGTTGTTCTACGTGCCTGTGCAGTCATTTATGATTGCGAAGTAGATATAACATGCCGTTCAATTCAAAACTGACTGAATGACGTGCCTTAATTGCACTGGGGTAAATTGCAAGGCAAGGTACAGCCAGTACCCTTAGGACCACATCCAACAGTGGCAGGTAAATAACTAAAGCTTTCTACAGAGGAGATCAGCTACATAACAATAAGAGCCACAGTGGTGATGGTGACATATATCCTTCATGCCCAGATATTAGTTCTTAGCTATCAGACCCTCCCAGCAGTGAGTATTAAAGGAGGCCTGTAAATTTCTGAGAGCTTGTTTGTCTGAGAATAATTCTACTAGACAAAGATATAGGCTTTCTTAAATTAAACTATAAAGCATGAGCAGATTTATAGAATTTCCTTATTAGCTTGGAAAAACTACGGTGTATTAAAAAAACAATACTTTTTGACTTTTATTTTTAGCCCAGAAAAGAAACGAATTGACATTCTGCCAGTCGTTCATTTTCAACAAATATTAACATGGAACGCAATTTTCTGCCTGACACAATCGCTTTAATTTTTACCAAGATGAATGTTTTGAACAGCAGAGAATAATTAAATCATTTTCTGTTTTAAAAGAAGCCCCATATTCTGGTTGTGTGTTTTCAGCATTTTGTAAATCATCTAATGATTTTCTGCTAGTTTGAATATTGCTTCCCCATACTGAACTGATTAGCTAATGTGAAATATACAGGACAGAACTAGTTTCAGCATGCACAAAGTTCCTAAATCATGGAAAGATTTCCTGCTATTGTGAATGTTACTACCCCTACAAAACTGATTAGGATAATATGGCAGCAGTGGGAATGCATTATTGTCTGTACTACTGCTGCTGCATTTCAAAACAAATCATCTGCTCTAAAAAGAGAAACAAGAGATTAAATCAGATAAAGCATAGGCATTGCCACCCTGCCCCACCAATGTGCTCCAAATCTCTCCAGGAGGGGCATTAACTCTATGGATGACAGAGTGGTTTTATCTCCATGCCTAGTTGCATCCATTCAGTGAAGGTGCCAGTTGTAACAGTGATGGCATCTGTGAGGTGGACATCTGTCTACTGTGCTGAATCCACCAACTCATTTTACCAGGACCACTGAACAGCTGTCACATGGTAATGACTTTTGAACATGTTCCTGAAAAATGTAACTCTCAGTAATAAGTAATGAAGATTCAGCCTTAAAAGCCTTCCTTAGGAGAACAACTTCATTGGTATCTACTGGACTGATCCCCTGTGGAAAGGATGCAGGACCGGACCCATAGATCTTTACCATAAACATTTTTTACTGACCATGCACTACTCTGTCACTCCTATGTTAGTAAAAATGATGCAAGTCTTTCAGTGTCTTCAGATGAACAAAATGTAGTCCCATACTCACCCCGAGCTGTGCATCTCAGAGGTCTGGCTTTTAATCCGTACTGATAATCGCCATAATACTCATGGCCCTCATATTCACAAGTGGCTTACCATTTTGGGTGCTCCCATGCTTGGGTGCCCAATAAGAGATCCATGGAAAGGAATATAATTTTAAGAGACTAGAAACTCAGCACTTTCCCATATGCAGGCCTCTCCAAAGGTATCTCAAGTGAACCCCACCTTCAAATTTGGGGCACTCAAAAATCATCAGGCACTTTTGAAATTTCAAGCCAACATTTATTGTATGAGGTTGCTATTTTTTAATTTCTTCATTTTATGTTATGGGGCCTGTTCCTGCTCAAGTCAATGCCACTATTGCTAAAATCACCCAATAAGTGTTTATTTATACTTAATATTAATACATAATAGGGGTGTGCAAAGCAGGCCCTATTCAATTTGGATTTGGCCCAAATCAGGAACAGTGATTCGATTCGTTGACTTGGATCACTGTCCCTGATTCTATTTGGCTGAATCCAAATCTGAAGATTTGATGCTGATTTGGAGAATCAGCAATTCGGATATAGACACAGCTTTAAAAGTTTTTACTACATACTGTGAGGTAGCAGGCACGGCTCGTGATCCCTGCAATGCTGGGGCACATGAAGCACCTCACAGGAGTGGGAGGCCCTCCACGTGCTTGGCAGCAAACCCAGAAGAGGACCGGAACTACTTCTGGTCCACTTCGGGGTCTGCCAGGGAGAGCGCAGGGCCCCCCTCCACAGTCTCCCGGCTCGGCGATTGGCTGCAGGGGGGCCCTGGGTGGCCCCCAGACCCAGGAGGCACCAGTCACCAAGTGCTTCTGGTCCACTTCTGGGTCTGCTGCTGAGCACCCCGCGCTTCTCTGGGACACTCCATGAGCCCCAGCATCGTAGCATTCACGAGTCCCTGCTACCTAGAGGTATGTAGAAAAAAAACACTTAAAGCTGTGTCTATGTGCAAATCTTTCTGAATCTTTCTGAGTCGATTCAGAGGCTTCCAGTTCAATTTGGAGAGATTAAAGGGTCCTCTGATTCGATTCAGATTCAGAGATTCAGATACTGAATCGGGCCGAATCTTTGCCAAATTGAATCAGGGACTGAAGCTTCTCACAGCCCTAATACGTAACAGCAGTACTCTCTGGGTATGTACTTCCCTGACTTACTAAATGTGACCTTTACTATTACAAGTTACAACATCATCTCGCAAAGTCTAGACCTGCATTTCAGCAATTGTGAAAAGGGTTGGCTAGTGAACTATAGGACCCATGAATAATCACAGCAGAATTTAAAATGGCTGCATAGGAGCTATAAGAGAGAGGGTTATCTCACCTGGAAAATGTTGTGATTCTACTCAAGACAAAACAGTGCAGTTTTCAGCAAGTAAAAGTTTTTACCTCAAAAATGAAAATTTCTGCTTCTGGACAACTAGGAAAAAATAATTACTCTTAAAACAAAACGTTTTCAGTCCCCCAAGCATTTGTTTTAACCAAAGGATCTTTGGTGGCTGGAAGGTGGAAAAATAAATCTGCATTCTGTTTTTGACTTAAAAAATCATTTTCCTCAAAGGAAAAAAGAAAAGATAAAAACCCTGTCAGCTGCCTTACACACACACACAAATATACAGAGAAATGTATGTGGAGATATATACAAGGGTTTTTAAAACTACTATTCAAATCAAGTCTATTCATTGCTGTAAAAGTTATGTTAAAAGTTGTGGTTCTCCCTTTTTTATGGTGTGGATGAACCATGACGATGTAGCCATTTTCTCCTTCAGAAAGAGTCTTTATTTCATTTTAAGTGCAGTACTCAAGAATGACTTCACTTATGTGAGATTTACAGAAGGATCTTTCTTTTATACAGCTCTCTCAGAAGGGGGATAAGCTGGCTTTCCCTGAGCAAATGATTTGGTATCTGTATTCTGCAACAAGGTGCAGATCAGTGCATGGCACAGCACTTGCTTGATGACAGTTGGAAAGGGCTGGGAAAAACACAGCTCCATGAAAGAGGGTCAAAGAATGACACAGAAAAGAAATGGTACTAGTAGGCATGAGGAATAAAAGGACACAATTGTAAATGCTAAGGTAACATCAATTATGGGCAAGGCGAACCAACCTGGTTGTCATCAGCTTTTTTCGAGGGCCAAGGGCAGGTTTTAGTGAATGCACAATAATTGAGCAAAAAAGTAGTGGCATGAGCTGTAGCTCCTGCGTGCTGTTGCATCCTCTGTGGACACGTACACACAGAAACCTCTCCCAGCTGAAGGCATAGGAAGGCAGCTCTACCTGATGGAAATACAACAGAGCAATCTAGAAAAGCCAGCAAGTATTTTGGGCTCCCTTTCTACACGTGATCCACTGAGAAACTGGGCCTGTAACAGTCTCCACATAGGTAATGTGGCAGAGAGGCAGACTTTAGCTCTAGAGGGCTACTGCCCCAGCATGCTGGCCAACATGGTGGTATAATCAATTGGATCCTGTAGACTGTTCAGAGGGGACTATGGGTAACAGTGCTGCTCAGCAAAGGCTGGCCTTAGCCACAGAGGCTTCTCCCTGCCTAGCCATCTGAATACAGAATCTCCTGTATTTCGATGGAGTCCTGACCTTGCTAAAAGGGAGACTGTCCTGAAGAAGTGTCTAAAAACCAACATGTGCCTGAAAGGTACATGAGTTGGGCCACTAAAATCTCCATCTGGATGGGGTAGTGATGATAGATCCTAAAAAGGGTCAACTTGACCTTAGCCTCAGGTCTCCTGAGCACAGTTTTTCAGACTTCTGTAAAACTGAGGCCCAGGCAGCTTCCACTGCACCACTTATGGGGAGGTTTATAAAGCATTCATTTGTCTTCACTCGTTCCATTCTTGTTTAAAAATACTTTGCTCCTTAGAGGGAAACTCAACTCCTTTGAAAATATAAACTCTTAAGAGACTGGTTCTAACCTCACTCTTTTCACTTCTCAGTTTGAGGTTGGTTTACCCTGCTGTATTTCAAAAAGCAGGTTAAACTGGGCTTTTTCCCAGGCATCTGTGCAACATGTCCCAGACCCTGGAGCTTGCTTGTTGCTATTGTAATTTTGGAACATGCTTGGGCACGTAGCACACAGGGGATGATTATTAGAGTTGTGCACACAGGCAGCAAAATGTTTTGTTGGAAAGAACAACTGTGATTACAGCCAAAACTACAACACTCAGAGAGCTCATGCATTTGATGGTCTGGTTTAACTCACCGTGCCTGCAACAGGGACAGAAATATTGGGGTATCCATGCAAATGTATCTCATGCTGTCTCTCATGCTTTCAGATGTGGTTCCTGATCCTTCAATTTGTTCTGCAGAGGCAGATGCTTGGGCCTGCACAGAGATGACCCCTGGGAGAAGTGAAGCATTGATGAGCTTTCCACCCCATCCCATGCCACGTGTTATCTATGGTTACAGCCCCATCTCCCACCCAGTAACAGGATTTTCTGCTGTGAACAAATGATTTCTTTGCATCAGGAAGGAATACAACTGGTTATCAACAAAGAAGGATGCTCTTTTCCTTTTCTGAAATCTGTGCTCAACCTGCATCCCCATAGTTTACTAGAGAAAGACCAAGCAATGATATTGCATTGTTAAAGGTTCCTATCTGGATTCACAACAGTTATCCAAGGGATGATTCCCAAGAGCAGAGACTTTTTTTTAAGTCATCCAGATGCCTAGCCCATATGTTAATCTATGGTACAAAGGGAAATCTAGTCTAATATTAACATGGCCGCCTAGTGAAGCTAACACCATGTTAGTATGCAGTTAAAATGACTGTAGCATGCATAAGGGCACTGGCACACAATGAACTATGAGGCAAAAATGAATGGGGCTTTGCCTTGCATCAGCAGCTACTTTGTGGTAAGAGCCGTGTGCATCCAGGCACAGGTTGACTGAATTTCTTCAAAGCAGCAGAGGGTACCTGCAGTAAAACCAAAAACTGAATCAAAGCCAGCTGACTGACTCAATGGTGCAGTCATCACTAACTCATGCTTTGTATCAGCATTTACACTGCTGAATCAGAATGATACCATTTTATACCTGCCTTGTACTGATGTAAATGATAGTGCGAGGTAGCTCATCTAGCCTTTTGGAAAAAAAGATAGGTGTGCCAGCAGTCCCTCCCTACTCTCTGTCACAGATGCTTACTTAACTATGAAAAACTCTCAGGACTACATGCATCTCTGAAAGAGAAATCTGGTTTGTATTCTGGAACATGTTTCAGGTGTTCAGCAACCTGACGATGGGTGAAGAATAAGACCCTGAATACCACTGAATGAGTGAAGCTGCCAGATATGTTCCAGAGGAAGCATCTGGACACTTTCTATTTTCAAAGCTCACAATAATTTTTCAGCATGAGAAACACCAGCATGGAGAAAAGTTGGTGAAATCATCATTTGAATGCTAAACAGTGAATTTATTCTAGAAGCCAGAGAACAAGAGACTACAGAATCGCGGTGTCACTTTTTAAAGACTTATTTTTCTGATGCTAATCATACTTTAAAATTCAGGTTTGCTCAATAAGAAAATCTGAATTTTGAATAATGAGGCTAAAAATATATATATTTTAAAACCACCTGTTTTTCTTTTTATGACAAGTTAACAATTGTTGTTGCAAATTATATGAGCATCTTACTGAAAAGAAACAACCACTTGCTTGCATTTGCATGTGGTACAAATGTAACCTTTCCCT
>NW_005842314.1:687195-731945 GCF_000455745.1 Alligator sinensis
TTGCTATTCCATTCTGCTATTAAAAATGACAAATAAGCCCAAGAGAGAAGATAATTTATTATCATTTCAGCGGTGAATGCACTTGTCAAATATTAAGCGCCCACTTTTGTACATTACAAAATTGTGGAGACGGAGTTTGCCATCGGGGAATAACAATATCCCTATATTAGGGATCTTTATGGAGAAGTGAAGACATTTTGGAGTAAAGGATAACATGGGGGTGAACAGAGGAATACATAAGAACTGATGAGACGGGTAGGTACTGTCTAGATTTGTTCAGTACAGTTGCCTCAGGTGCAAAGAAATGATTTGCAGACCAAGGTCGAGATACACTTCCTACTTCTACATAAAACTTCTTCATCAAGGGGCATTCAAGGGGAAGTCTTTATAGCAGTGCTGCCTGCTACATATGTCATTGTAATACCCAGCCACAAAAATGCATGATTGCTATAGAGATCTAGACAAGGTGCAGCCCCAGGTAAACAAGGGAAACAAAACCAGAACTTTAGTTGTGTGGTAGGATTAAGACCATAGCATTCATGAACTACAGAATTGGTCACTAACATGTGACTAGAAAGACTGCAACCTGTAGAGCCAGTTACCAGAGACAGATATAGAATATGAACGTCAAGATATCCACAGTCAATGGAGTTCATTTGCACCCTAAGTTAATGTGGTGGCCTCTCACAGGTGGCATAGACTAGAGACCCATCAACAAATGGGGAGTAGGGAGGGGGGGAATTATTAATAAGGTGCAATTGCCCACTTCTATAGCCCTTACTTAGAAGAGGGTTCCCCTCTCCCCCTTTCTCTTTCCCCTGATTCACTGGAACAACCTTCTTATGCAAGTAATTCTCAGGCTGTTTTTGTGTCCAGTGTAATAAGAGATGCTGAGCTACCATGGTGATGACTGCAGTATGAGAATCAGTGAAGACAGGCAGATGAATGAGATACTGGAATGGGCCCAGGCTTTAGCACCCACATTTTGGAAGAATCACAAAGAATTTTTGCCCAATCTGTCATAACTGACAGAACTGACTCTAGCTGGGGGGGGGGGGTCCTCAAGGTCAGGAATAAATTAAGATGTGCTGGGAGAGGTGTGCTCAGCAGCTGTCTGCCAGACGCATTAGTTTAGTCATGTTATGATCAACCTCCTCACTTTGAGAGGCAAAAACAGACAGTTGCCAATCTCACACAAAATCCAATATGCTGAAGGGATGCACAGTCCATCCCATGCATGAATCAAGCATTGCTTAGGCCCAAATTCCCTGGGGAGGAGATGCAAATAGATTCTCAAGTGGTACAGAGCTCCTTGTTTGTACCTTGTGAGCCAGGGTGGATTCACAAGCCTTTGGGCTTAAAAAAAACAAACAAAAAAACAGTACAAATTCTCCTGAACCATCAAAATGAAGTTCTTGAACACTTACAAAGTATTGGTCATAGATGCTGAGCTGGTCATCCCAGTATCTCTGAATAATCAAACCCTAGGGCTTGCGCCTTGATGTCAAGCAGGTCAAAAGTGCACAGATTCAAGCCCCGACAGACTTGAAAAACAAGGAAACTCAAGTTTGCAGGGATGTTTGAAGTACATTTTAAGTGACCTACCGTTAAGCAAAAATAGGCATACAGCAGCAGCCAAGAAGAACTGCTGCACACAAGTTTTCAGGTCATTGCAAGCCCTTGGATCCCCTCCACCTGCTCATGTAAAAATTACAGAACTGCCTTATTCTCGCTAGGATTTCCAGTCCTATTAAGATCACCTCCTTTTGCTTACTGAAGATAAATTTAAACTGGGTCCAGTCTCAGGAGGCAGGTATTTTCCCACCAGTAGGCTGAAGCAATTAGTTTGTCTATCTAATGTTTTGGCTCTCAAAGCTTATAGAACTAGAAGCCTTTCTATTTTTCATACAATGGATGTATGGAACAACAACTTTTAAGATTTTGACAAAATAGGCATATTTTACTTCACTGACTCAGCAGTTTTCCAACTGAAAACTGTTCAGTCATAACATTTTCTATCACCTGCAGTCCACACATAAGCAGCAGTCTCAACACACCAGCTATGCACTCTGCTCCTCTGTATGTGTGTGTAAAATCTACCCTCATTTTTGTCTTAAGGCATTGTGCACTGCCAACATGAGGACATTAATTAGCTAAAGCATCCAAAAGGTGGCACAGACATCACAGTCTCTTTAGTAATAGACTGGGTGCAAGGGACCAATGCATGAATTCACAGTGTGCTTTAAAATCACCTAGAAGTATGTTTGAATTACTCTTGCCATTTTGCAGCTTGGTTGTTTCAGGGTTTCAGTTTCAGGCAGAGACAGACTTTCTACCTAAGTCAGAAGCTATCCTTCGTGAAGATGGTATGGTTCAGGGGCAAGGGAACAACTGTCAGCATTAGGGAAAGGAGAAGAGCTGGGAATAGAATCTAGATCACCTATCTGTAAAATGGGGATAATGTTGCTTTACCTCTTTTTGGCTAGTACTCACCATTTATAAATGTGCCCTTTGTTTGAGGCATGACTAAATGTCCTAATACAGTAAAAGAGGTGCACCTTCCAAGATTGCCCAAAGACAGGGATTTTTTGTATGAAATCATTTTCAGTACTCTCACAACTGATTAATTACAGAAGAATCCACTAAGTATTCTTCTAAGCTTCAAAAGCAACAGGAAAAAAATTAAGAAAGCAGATGTCTGGATGCAACCCCCTTAGCCCCACCAGTGGTATTTTATTTCCTATCATGTACGTTGATGATAGACATTTCACACAGAATAATGTTGTTCCTGTATTATTTTTTTATTCAAGTAAGCAGGATGAAATCTCTTGAGAATCAGCTGTTCTGAGGCTGGAGGGATGATGCATGAGGGTATTCTCATTTAATTCTCATGTTGATGATCACTCAGAGTTTTCCATGTAGTAAGCAGCCAGCAGAAAAGAGTGAATGTGCATATGGCAGAAAAAGACACAAAGCAAAAAATGGGCCATCAACCAGGTGTTAATGAGAACACACACACACACCACGCACAATTATCAGCTTGGTTTTGTTAGTGCCTAGGAGGGCTACAAAGAATCAGATGCAGTGCTCAGATACAGCACGTGGATGTCAGCTAGGCCAGAGACAGAACTGGGATGTCTGCAAATATCTTATATCTTGGGAATTAAAAATACAAGAATACTTTGAGTGTCACATTCATTAAAGGTTAAAGAGAACTTTAAAAGAAAATGTGTGACAAGCATGGGATGGCATTTGGGAAGTAAAGCAACAAGTATTAGACACTTATGTAGGTGCTGAGGTGCAAGTGATATAAGCTGGGATTCTTTAGCAGGTGACCAGCCGTCCTAAGCATGAAGTTGTCCAGCAACTCCATGAAGCCAAAAGAAAGAATTTGTATTTTAGTGAACTTGGCAATACAAACGTTTGTAATTTATTCCCCTGCCCCTGTTCAGAATAACCCAAATCCTATGCCATTCAAGCATGTCATGAGGTTCATCCTCTTTTCTCTGGGCCCTTGAAAAATGGGGGCGGGGAAGTAGGAAATAGAGGTCAGATCTATTGGAAGAGGCAAGTGCTTTGAGTTTTAAGTTAACAGGGTTTTTATTGTAGTTATATTAAACTGTACTGTTGCACTTAGTGCATAATTAATTAAGTATTTTTAATGGATGACACATGCCTATGGTTATACAAGCCTCTAAGAATTTCTGTGTATCTCACCATTTAGCTCTGTTCATGAGAGTGCTTGCATCAAGGAAGAGAATTGCATCTTTGTTCAATATGTATATTAATCTTTTTCCAATCTGTTTCCTGGGCTCTGTGTCTGTATCATATTTGAAGCAGACTTAAGTGCTGAATCTTTTTTTTTTTTAATATTAAGGAGACAATGAATTTATTTTAGCCTTTTGCTACGTATGAAGCCTGGCTAGTCACCCATCATGAGTGACTCAGACCTGTTCATTTGTAGTCAGCATAAATATAGCACATAAATAAATGGTGCTGCTCTTAAAAGGTCTCTACATTCAAGACGGCATCCAGATTATGTGGCTGACTGAAAAATACCCAACCCAGATCTAACCCTTGTACATATTGACAATCCTCAGAGTCATGGCATAGGCAAAGATTTATCTGGATTTCATAAGTGGATGTAAAAACATGCATTTCTTGCCACATAGGACACGTCAAAAACTTATCAGGAGCAGGAGACTTCAATATCCTCTCTGCCGTATTTACTGGTATTCCAAGGGGCAAGCTTAGCCTAAGGTACCTCACACACTTCATCTAAGGGCCCTGATGCAAGGGTCAGGGTGACATTTAATGATATGTCAGCATCTTTGAAAGGAAATTATTGATGTGAAGTTAAAAAAAGCACACGCACACACATGCACTACTTGCCAGGTCATGGTGACTACATATCCTTAAAGGGAAGTCATCCATCTGATCTGACATGAAGAAGGGAAACAAGGAGACCAACTTAAAAGTAGAAAATGTTAAATTAAGAGTTAGACTTGCATGACGTCCTTATATAGACTGTGGCATCCTGTGCTGCTCTGATCTTCTCCAACTACCAGCAAACCATTCGCCTTCCTGACTTTGGGGATGAGAAATCATCTGTTCAAAATCAGAACAGATGATTTCTGTGGTGGTTTTTCCATAACTTTGCAAAATGTTAATCAAATATGTCCACGTTTTCTTTTTTTGGTCAAACACATTCCCAGCTGTCATAGCATGACAATTGGATTGCCTGAAATCACCACACTGCTTTGTGGAAGACACTGATGCATAATGATTTCTTTAGAGAACATGCCAAAAAGTATAACAAGGATGCTTGAACCAAAATGCTTATTTCAATCCACTTATATTTTGATTTAGGATTATTAAGATCCAGTAGCTATTTGTTATTACTGTTACAGGAGAATCTTGAAACCCCTATGCAGATGGTTAGTACAACGGGAGAAGTGCTAAACACACAAAGCAAGACAAGTATCCAGGTTGTAGCTGTATTGGTCTAGACACAAAAGGAATCAGGACTCATGGTAGAGGTGATAGCTTTTATTAGACCAACTAGATTTTTGCAAAAAAAAAGTTCTTTAATTGCAAACTTTCAGGCGCAAACACCCTTCCTCAGGCATCGGAGAAAAGATTGTTTTCTACCCAGGAGAACGTTTACAATCTTTTTCCTGTGCCTGAAGAGGGGCGTTTGTGCCTGAAAGCTTGCAATTAAAGAATTTTTTTTGCAAAAATTTAGTTGGTCTAACAAAAGATGCCACCTCTACCATGAGTCCTGATTCCAAAGCAAGACAACGCTTTCTTGAAGAGCTTAGGGCCAGATGCTATTCTACTAGTTAGGCATGTAAGCAAACTTCAGGCAACTAGGAGTGATTCTGTTCCACCTCGTTGAAACCCTGAAATTTCATTCTTTTGTAACGTGCCATCATCTCCCCCATAAGACTAAGTCACAAGAAGCAGTGAGGAGGAGGATAACCCTCTCACTTTTTGCTTTCCCTGTTTTTCAGAAACTTGAGCAAAGCAGACTAGAATCGCCCTTAAGCACCAAATGGCTCAAATACAATCTGTCCCCAACTGCAGTGTAAACAGGTAAAAGTCAGGAAAGGAAACAGAGGAGAGAGCCTTGCTGTGCTCACTGATCAGGCTGAGGTGAAGGAAGCTGGTTATCCTAGCTCCAGGTCCCAAAATTTTACTACAAAACCATTGTGCCCTCTTTCCTTAGACTCATAGATTGTAGAGTCGGAAGGGACCACAATGGATCATCGTGTCCGACCCTCTGCCCCTGGCACGAAACAGGACTGAGGTCAGATGACCCCAGCCAGGTGACTATGTAGCCTCCTCTTGAAGACCTCCAAGCTAGGTGGTAGCACCACCTCTCTTGGAAGCCCATTCCAGATCCTGGCCACCCTTACTGTGAAAAATTTCTTCCTAATATCCAACCTAAATCCACTCTCAACTAGTTTACACCCATTATTCCTAGTCACTCCCTGGGGCGCCTTAGTGAGCAGCACTTCCCCTATTCCCTGTTGACCTCCCCTAATAAATTTATAGACGGCCACAAGATCTCCCCTCAGCCGTCTCTTGTGAAGGCTGAAGAGATTCAGCTCTCTCAACCTCCCCCCGTCGGGTCTGTCACAAAGGTCACTAATCATGTGAGTGGCCCTCCTCTGGACCCTCTCGAGATTTCCCGCGTCCCTCTTGAAGTGCGGCACCCAAAACTGGACACAGTACTCCACCTGCAGCCTGACCAGTGCCGCATGGAGGGGGAGCATCACCTCCTTTGTTCTATTAGTCATGCACCTGCTAATGCACGACAAGGTGTGATTGGTCTTGTTGATGGCCTCGTTACACTGCCGGCTCATGTTCATGTTGGATTCAATTATGACTCCAAGATCCCTCTCTGCCTCTGAGTTGCTGAGAAGGACACTCCCCAACCTATAGGTGTGCTGGGGGTTCCTCCTTCCCAGGTGGAGTACCTTACATTTATCTTTATTAAATTGCATCCTATTTCTCTCTGCCCATTGATCCAAACTGTCCAGGTCAGTCTGAATCTGTTCCCTGCCCTCCAGTGTACTAACTTTGCCCCATAACTTGGTATCATCAGCGAACTTGGAGAGGGTGCTCTCCACACCCTCGTCCAAATCGCTGGGGAAAATATTAAATAATATCGGTCCGAGGACTGAACCCTGCGGGACCCCACTGCCCACCTCCCTCCAGGCCGAGAAGGAACCATCCACCACTCTCTGGATGCGGTCCCTAAGCCAGTTGGCCACCCATCTGACTGTGTAGGCATCCACTCCACAGTCTGGTAGCTTCCCAATGAGGATAGGGTGTGAAACTGTGTCAAAGGCCTTCCTAAAGTCCAGGAAGATGACATCAGCCTCGACTCCTGTGTCCAGGCAGTGTGCGACCTCATCATGGAAGGCTACAGGGTTTGTCAGGCAGGATCTACCTGTGACAAACCCATGCTGGTTTCCCCTCAGCATTGTTTCCCCTGCTGGGCCTGCACAAATGTGTTCTTTGATTATGTTCTCTAGCATTTTCCCAGGAATAGAGGTAAGACTGACTGGTCTAAAGTTACCCGGCTCATCCCTTCTCCCTTTCTTGAAAACAGGCACCACATTGGCCCTTCTCCAGTTCGAGGTGGGGGAATTGGCTTGGTTGGTACTTAGAAATATTGAAGCAAAGAACTCATTGAGGGGCTCTGCTTTTTTCCCCGCGTCAACCACCAACTGTCGTGATTTGTCCTGCAGGGGCCCTATGTTGCTCTGAGCTTTCCTTTTGCCCGCTATATACCTGAAGAAGAACTTTTTATTGTCCTTGATTGATGAAGCCAGCCTGAGCTCAAGCCCCGCCTTGGCCTGTCTAACTGATTCCCTGCAATAGCGCGCCAGGGAGATATATTCCTCCTTGGTGGCTGCTCCCTGCTTCCATTGTCTATACATCTCTTTCTTTGCCCCCAGACTCTCCTGGAGTTCCCTGTTCAGCCAAGTGGGCTTTTTTGCCCCCTTACCTCCCTTCCTACGTAATGGGATAGACTCCTTTTGAGCCCCAAGGATCACTCCCTTGAGATATCTCCAACCCTCCTGGACCCCCATTTGCTTGGATCACCAGTTTAATGCTGTTGCCCATAGCGTGCCCTTTCCATTTTGCTTCTTTCAGAATGGAACACACAAAGGACGGAGGAAGGAAGAAAGAAAGGAATAAATGCAGGAACTTAATTCACATGTGGAGAGTGTCCCCTGCAGTAAAGCAGCAATATCATATGGAATTTTTCTGAATCATTTGGTTATGATTATTATGCTATTTTTTTTAATCAGTGTCTGAAAAAAAAATGAAAACGATACTAAAATTTACAATAGAGGCATGGATAATTCACTGGAGAATTAGCTAATGGAACTAAAGGGGTGAAGTTATACATTTCTCTTCCTTATTTATTTTACTATAATCATGGTTTTGATCTATGTTACAGACATTTATTGCACTGAGAAGGCTATTAAAACTCTCCAGGTTAATTATGCAAGGTCATTCCAAGCATGATCTTTAGATGCCCTTCATTGAGGAGAACACTAGCGTAAAATAATGCAACAACAAGAATGCTTTCTATAATTAATTCCTACCTCATTTGCCTCAAGCCAATCCATGCAAAGCCTCTCTCAAATCAGAACTTCTTGCACTAGTTATGAAGATAATGTTACTGAGATAATACATAGTTCCGCCGTAATTTATTTGCTGCATTTTCCAATCCTGTGGATTAAAACAGATATACCCTTGGTACAAGCAATCCATCACAAATTGTAAAAGAACCACATTCACAGACCTGCTGATTACTGATAAATAAAGAGTTCTGCTGAGTGATTTTATTTCTGGGAAACAAATACAGCTTCTGCTAGGCTCTTTGTAGTCTAAGGCTCCAGTCCTCCTACCATTAAAGTCATTGCCTAGATTTACTTGGAGTTTGTTGCAAGTCGCAAATTCAATGGGATTCTGTCTGTTAACTTCAGTAGCCTTTGGCTCAAGACCTCAGCCCCCACATAGGGGAGAAAGTAAATGAAGCTACTTTTAGGTAGCAGCTGATAATGGCATAGAGGCCTCACTAGTCACCTTGGAAGCTCTGAATCCAGGTCAGATTATTAGAAAGAGAGAAGCCTGATCCAGATGCAGAATTCAAACCACTGCAATGCTTAGTACTCTTCAGAGATGGGGTTTTGGTTTGGGTCCATATCTTTGGTATGTTAGGTATTGCTTGCACTATCCAATGACATTTTTTTTGTTCACGTGGTCAAAAAGAGAAGAAAAAAAAAAGAAAAGTACAAGCTCTCCATTTTGTGGTGAGGTGTTTTCTAGGCCTGTTTGTATTTTCCAATTCTGTTTTGCATTTGTGGATATCAAGCCTTGGATTTTCAAAGGTGCCAAAACCGAGACACAGAGAAGATAAACCAGTTCCTGAACCTGTACAGCATGTTACTTGTGTCATCCAAGAACAAAAACTAAGACTCCTTATTCTTTACTTTAATCACTGGACAACATGGCCTAGATAGACAGAGCCCATCCTTCCAAACGTCTTGCCTTGATAATAACTTAAGTAAAGTTGTACTGTGACGTAATTCCTATTAACATGAATAGTTATGCATGAACATTAATGGATAATTTATGCCACAGTATGATAACCCTTAGGGAAGTTATGATGACTTAAGTACAGCAAGAGTTCTTCAGAACAAATGCACTGTTATGCCCCATGCATGCTAAAAGGCATTTATAAACCAATGCTACTGCTTTATCTACTGATCAGATACATTTTTTTAATTTTTTCTTTATTCCAAAGGAAACGTGAATTTAAGGATGTCATGTGGACAATCTCAGCATCATAGGGAGACAGGATATCTCTATTCCAACTAACATTCATTCAGAGTGACTATCTCTTTAATTGCATGCATATTCTTACCCTACTAATCTACTTCTCCCACCATAACTTTCTTTCTTGCTGATGCAGTCTAAGTGATGTATTGTGTGTCACAGTAAGGCACCTGCTATCTACAACTGGTATCAGCATGTTGCATCTCATATCTCTAATTAAAACACTTGTCCAATTGTATTCAGAACACAGAAAAGCTCCCTTCTTAAAATCACATCTGGAGTCACAATGAGGGCTGCAGGTAGCCAGTGCAAGAAGCAGATTTTTTTATAAGAACTCTTTTTTTTTTGGTAAGAAATAACAGATTAAAATTTTGAACCCATAAACTTTTACTTGGAAAGGCACCATGTTGCTTTACTGGCCCAAGGAGTTTTGTGCCTTTACTTTTCCATTGCCTATTTTTTTCATGCTGTATTATTTGCTACATAAAAACCATCATCATCTGTTTAACGAATAATGAAACATAAAAATAGCAATTAATTTTACGGTGAGATTCTCCCCACCCCCATTACACTGCCTAATTACTCTGTTTCTGCATTAAATAAGTCACTTTTATTAGGTCATTTTACAGTATAGCTATTAGCTACTATACCTTGACTCCCAAATATACTGAGGCCAGTTATAAAAAAGGTGCCATTTTTATGGCATCCAGCATACAATGAACCACTTTGGAAAACTCCTAGTTCCTAAATATAGTTCTGTAATTAGCTGGGATGGGAGTTAAAGATGATGTCTGACAGGCAATGTTGGCCCTGAGAGGACTACTCTTGGCTGAAATAAAATCCGCAGACTTTCAGTAACAGTAATGATGCAGAGAGAACAAACCCTAGGCCCTGTACTCACTCGTGTCCCTGGGATGGACTTCACCCAAACAACACAGGCGATTTGCCCAAAGTGAGTCCAGAAAGTAAGTAGCAGAATTTGGGCAGGAACAGGAAGTCAGAAGTCCTGGGTCCCAGTACAATGGAGTGGTCCAAATTCTTTTCTGTGATAAAATCTGCTGAAGTCCATGAAAATGTTTAGCTCGCTACTTTTAGATGCACAATTTTAAAGCAATTCCTCAAAAGAATCAGGGCCAAATTCTCTGCAGTTTTATGCTAGCAAAGTTCCAGTGATCTATTTGACACCTACAGACTCTTGGCCTGACACCTATTGCCACGCAAGGGATCATGTCTTAGTCCTGAGCCCCTGAGATAAGCCTGGTCCTCTCTGTCCAGGGTGACAGAGCACTGGACGAAAGCAAGGATTGTGGGCACTGGCCTTGTAATATCAACCATACATTGTTCACCCTACCTGCAAATATATTTGATTTCTTTTGCCTCAGACTTCATTAGCAACTCATTTAGAATAAGAGCAGCTTTTCTAGTGGGCTTAAGACATGTAACAGATGCATTTATGAAGGGTTGGAAACACAGTTTGAGAGGCAGATTCCAAAAACGCGTATTTTATTTTAAGTAGTAAGCCTGTTTCTTAAGAGTTTATGGGGATCTATGTTCTTTTACAACATGATTTAGAAAAGCTCTTTAGTTTTCTCCTAAGAGTGGGGAGGGGGAAACAAAGGCAAATGCAAGCTGTCAAGTCATATATATGAGGCCTAAAATCTCAATCGAGCACTTTGAAAGCTTGTCAGGAAAATTAATTACCTTCCTGATTTAAAGAGTGCATTTTTGTCCCTGGTGACAATGGCAGTGTTTAACTCGAAAAAGCTTATAGTGGTCGACACCTGACATCTAATTCAATTCAAAACATAGGTGAGAGTATAACTTAAAATATTCAAAATGGATTTCAGAGTGCCAGAGGTACCACGTCTATTTAGTACCCTTCCTCATCTTAGGCTTTGCTAATGATTGATGAAAAACTTTCACCAACCATGCAATGAGATTTTGTTAAACACCAGTTTTTCTCCTCCTGTGTGGAAAAGGCTGCCAAAAACATTTTTTTCCTTTCTGTATTGATTTTCAGTGGGAAGCAGGCACTTTTCAAGGAAAAAAAAAAATCAAAAACAATTCTGACACACAAAATTTCAGCCACTCCCACCATATACACAAACAGGTCTTATACTTTGCCATATTCACTGTTGATCCAAAAAAGCAAATAAAGGCTCACTTGCTTTGAGGCTATTCACTTATGTCTATTAAGCTCACCATGAAAAAGGAGATGAAGAGTAATACGGCCTAATACAAAACCCTTGAGCACATGGAAACTGAGAATCCTGCAGGCATGAGACCCAAAAGAGCCCTTGAAATTAAATGGCTTTTAAATGAGAACCATGGGTCATACTCTAAGTTGACATGTCATTTTTTTCCTCCTTCCAGAGGAGGGACTGAACCAATGACAATTTTAAAGCCATGTGCACTGGAGGAAGGAGGAAAAATAAGAAAAAAAAAAAAGTTTGCATAACTTATGAGAGTGAGTCAGAAGGAGAAGAAAGTTTAAGAAAGAGCACAAAACTAGCCTCCAGGGAACACTATTCCTTGTGTGCAGAATCCCTGTAAGACAGAGGATAAAGAGGATGCTATAATGAAAACCTCATGATCAACAAGAGCTATAACAAACTCAGCTCTGGGGTATGTGTGAAGACTTCCCTTACTAACAGCAGCATGAGCCCTGCTTTTTTCAGACTAATAATAATGGAAACTCATAGGAATCTTTTTTTCTCTCCGATGTTTATCTAGCACAGTTCAGCAGAAGAGCTCCAGGTATTTCACACTGAATTAAATCTCACAATACTCATATGAGACGGATAAGAATTATCATCTACATTTTACATGGGTCAAGCGGTTTGCTCAAGATCACAAGATGATTACAGGTGGCAGAGACTGCTGACACTGCCAGTCTGAACCGATAAGCCATTCTAGTAAAAACAACACATCTAGCCCACTAAAATCAGTGGAGCTTTGCCACTTCCACAACTTACATTTCTCTTTGTACTCTTATTGGTAAGGAATTCACAAACACCCAGCACTGACTTAGCTTCTCTCAGGTACTTCTCCATGGAACAACAGTGGAAGAGAGCGGGCACCTCCATTTATGCTAAGCTTGGCCTCTTCTAAACCTATGGCCCAACACTGGTTGCAGAGCACTTTTGAAAAACAGAGTACATGATCAGCTCAGCATCACATCTTCTGCTGTCATTCCTTCTAAGCCCTGAATACAGCAAAATTCATGCAGCGATGACTCCATTATGATAGGCAAGCAAAGAACATTTTGTTAAAAAATAAATAATTTTTTCTCCTATCACATCCTTCTAAGTAATTATAATTTGGCAACATGCCCAAGGAAACTCAATGAATATAGCAGAACAAATGTACTTACTGGTGCATTGAGCCAGTAGACTTTCAGGTATTTAACTTTGTTCTCCTTTGTGATTCTTTTGCTGAATAATGCAAGGTAAGGTTGAATAATCGCTCTTTGAGCTGACTGACAAGTATTACATCTAATAAGTAATTACTTGTCATTCGTCAGCATTTCACAATGCCCATGTGGTTAGGTCTTGAGAAAGTCATTTGAGGTTTAGGGGTTTAATGTTCGATTTTTTCCCTCTGTGATTTATGCTGGTTTATACTCTATTAAAAAATTAGGCCATAAAACTGCCCTAATGTAGATGATATGGGCTTTGGTTGTGCAAAACAATGAGCATAAGATCCAGCTAATTTTATTACCAAGGCAAGATTGATTTCTTGTCACTATGTTAGCCTTAGACATGGAAACTGCTTCTTACTTGGCTTAAACCACCTGGCTTTTAGGAAAGGAGAGTTGGTTTCTTTGAAGCAATAATAAGAAAGGACACAGTAACATAATATTGCCATATCACATCAAGTCTTGGTCCATTTAGACCACCTGCCTGTCTCCAGCAGAAACTAATATTGGCAGTGTCACAGGAAAGTGCTGCAATTCTTACAGCAGGCAAACCTGTCCAGGGGGGACATTTTACCTGTACCCTGTTATTCAGGCAAAATGTAATCCCCCTTCCCCCCCACTCCCTGCCTGTACTCTCCTGCCACTGCCTGGATGTCTCTGCAATTAGAGAAGCATTAGGCAGGGTATATTTGCTCCTTATAGACCAACTAAATTGGAGATATATATAGCACAAGCTTTCGCACTAAATATAAGCTGATAAATAAATATGGGCTGCTCCTGAGACTGTTGGTGGAGGAAGCCTCCGTGACAATTTACTTCCAGATAAGCGTACGCTCCCAAACCTGAAAGCATACTGAAAAGCAGAGCTGTGGAGATGAATGACTTTTTGGTTTGCTGGCAGTCCGGAGGGAGTGGGATAAGACTAAAATGATTTCTGTCCCCAGTTCACTTTTGGAAGAGGAAAACACGGGGAGAAGCAATTCTTTTAGAATCAAAGGAAATGTCCTGTTGGGCATGAAGTAAAAAGCTTTGTTTGGAAAACAAGCTGTTTAGAACATTGTTTTAAAAGAGCAAGATTTTCAAAAAGAGCAGTTCGAAAAACAAACCAGGAGTAGCTTTGAACACAAAACTATATCTATATATCTATTTGTATTAGGAAGATTGGGAACAGGAATCCAGAAAAGTCTAAATGTTTTTTAAAACAAATCTATCTAATATATTTGGTTAAAAAACATTTAGACTTTTCTGGATTCCTCTTCCCATTCTTCCTAATGCTAATAGCTCAGAAACACAAACAAAGGCATGAAATGTTTCTGCTTCAACTCATTTGTTTTTCAGTGGGGAGGAGAAAACAAACAAAAACAAAACAAAAAAACCCACACACACATAGCTGTACCTAAAAGGTCGTCTGCAAAACACCAAAGGCCACATTTTCTAAGGAGCTGAGTTCCCAGTTCTGGAGCCAAAATTCAGCTTTCACCTGGGCACCAAAATGAGGGTCCAGCCATTTCGCGTTTTGGATGCATATCAGGTGCCAAGATTTTTTCCCAAACTTGGCTTCAGTGTAGATACTGAACACTTGATACTCTGGCCCTGGGAGTTTTTGCAAATCTGTGCCCACATTTTTATTGCAGTCACGTCCGTTTCCCCCTTCCACCCTAACACGCACACCAATGCTATGATAAACAAACACACTGAAGGCAATTACCATCTTGCCAAAATGAAAATCAGAGATACCCTGTGTGCTGGAGGGATTCTGCAGCACAAAATAGAATGAATCATGTGTGTCCACTGAAATTAAACCAACTACAATACAAGCTAAGCAGAACAATTCATCACTTAGAGGGCCAAAGGGACTGTCATATTGTATAATATTCCAATAGCATTCTGAAGATAACATTTTCCCTTTTGAATACTGCATGGACAAAGGAAAGCATAGCATAGTGGTTAGAATGACAAGGTGCTCTGTAGAAATTATTCTAAAATGTATAGAAGTCAATAGTGAACAATCTTTTTTAGGTTTCTTTATACATGTACACTTCTACAGACATGTATGCACTCACAGACAAATGCATGCATTGTTAGTAGCATTTACTTTTTGTAACTGAGAAGCTGTAAGTGTGCTGGCTCCCAAATCAGGGGTTGATTTATCCTGAAAAAATGAGTATAAAGTGCTTTGAAAAAAGAATGTGTGGGGAGGGGCATGGATAGGGGACAAACGGAATGGGTGACTCAAGGGACAGTCATAGGAAAATGAATGTTTCTTGTCCACATCTATAGCATGAAGCCAGCCCAGGTGAGATGTGACAGAAAGTTAGTACCATAGGACAGCTGGTCAATTGGCCCTGGGCTTCAGATGTGCATAGATGTATTGATTGGGAGTTTAACACACCAAATTCTTTTGGGCTAAGGACAGGCATTCAAAACCTGAGCCTAAATTGATTAAATCTTTGGAGGTTAGTCTAACCTGGCTAGATTGAATCAATTTGCAACTGCACAGACATTCCCTCTGGACTGAGGAAATGCAGGCACATGCCTGCAGTAGCTCAGGCTAGAAGCCAGGGGGCGCTGCAGCAGCCCTCCCTTCCATTCCACACTGCTGAGCTGAGGGGGATATGGCCAGGCCCTGGAAGGATGCTCTGATTAGGGAGGGGTGTAAACCCCAACCCTGCCTGCACAGTCCCAGGCTTTTCCCTGCTCGCTGCTGAAGGAGTGGAAGTGTTGCCAGCCCCCAGCCCAGCACTCTGAGGTAAAAGGGGGGGGGGTGCAGTGCGTGCATCTGTTGATGATACTGAGCTTTCCAATCTCCCTCTCCCTGCCTCTTCATACTGTCTGCAAACCTGACAGGTGAGGGAGTCAGCAGGGAGCTGATAACACAGTGTTTATCAGCCGATCAACAAGACAAAAGCCTCTTTCATTAGTTGAAGCTCTTAAACAGCTTTTTCCAAGGAAGACACAGGGGACATTACCAGCTGACCCATTGATTAGCTCCAAAAAGCCCCAAGCAGACACTGTTCTGTCTGCCTGTCCCAGTAAAATTGGACACACACACACACACACACACACACACACACACACACACACACATCTCTCAGCATTAGCTAGCATACCACATGTCTAGGGTCTTGGGGCTGGGGTCCCTGCTTGAGCAGTGAACAAGGGGGGAGCCCTGCTCTCTGGAGCAGACTGCATAGCCCAGGGCTGCAAAGCATCTGGGATGCTGGGGGACTCTGGTTTAACTTAAACCAAGAAGGGGTCTGCAACAGACATTGCATAAACTGGTTTGACTGAAATCAGTTAAATCTGATACTACATTCAACCAGGTGCATCTCAAACCAGTTTCAGCCATTTTGCAACTGGTTGATGTGCACTGAACTTATGTTCCGTTACAGGTTTAAAGCAGTTTCTGATCACTTAAACTGGTTTGTGCATAAAGACTGTCCCTAGGTTCAAAGATCCAGACCTTGCAGTTGAGAATGTAGGATGAATAAATGACACCCCTCCTTTAAAAAGAGGGCTGGTGGGGGCTGCTTATTTTTGTTTCAATCTAAGCAATATGTGACAGAGAGTCTGGAAAAGGGCAGAGAAGTAACAGCTCTATTATCTCACTGAGAGAGAAATAAAACAGTAAGCTGGTATATCTATTATCATCATCATTAGTATTTGTTTACTGCTGACAATGTGTTTAGTACTCCAGAGAAGGAGAGTTACTATTGTCCACTACAGTAGTGGAGGGAAGGACTGTTGAGGGTTTTATATTCCACACCAGACAGGAGAAGAGAAAGCATGTGGCAGGTCCACTAAAAAAGACTGAAAGTAAAAATAAATTCAAGCATTTTATTGATGGGAAGCTCTTAAGACTCAGAATCTTAGTTCAGATCTTCACAGCACGGCATGGGACTGAGGTTTTATTCCCCGACACCAGCCAAATAGGTTTCAGGGTTGGACCTGAATGGCGGTGGCAGGCAGGGTACTTTCTCTTACCTTCAGTGATGAAGGTGATTAAGGGTATTATCAGGACTGGAAAGAGTCCTGACACACTGGAGAGGGAACCTTCAGGTCACTCGCTCCAATATCTCAGCAGTACATGGGACAAATAATGGAGTCCTTTACCTGAAGTCTGATTCTGCAGGATGCTAAGGACCTCTTGGCAACATGCTGAGCATCCAATCCCTCCATCCCTATAAAACTTAGCTCTTTTATATATTCTGTCCAGACCAATACATTTTACATTGTATAAAGAACAGGTTTACTGCAGCTCAACTTAACAGTCCTATCAGGTCCCTCGATGGCCTGAATTCACAGCCCTTCCCTTGTGGTTCTGTCTAAGCACTGACCTCTTCCCTAGGCAGGAGAAAGTATTTTCCAATTAGGGGCACAGTTCTTCTGGTCATCCCCTTTAGAGACTTTTTCATGAATTGCTAGGAAAGTATCACTTCCCCCAATTGCCCTTCTTTTGTCTGAGGGGATGTTTGCACAGGAACTATCGCCAACTTCCAGTGCAATGTTTTGTAGCTTCTGTCTTGTAGTGAGCCTTTGCTCACTATTTAGAAGCATGGGGCTTAAAACCCAAACACAGGGACTGATGATCTCAAGCAATAGACAGATGTCAGCAAGCTCTCCCTGTTTAACTAGGGTACTATTTAGCTTTCACTCATACCAGAACCTCATTTTCAATGGATTTTATCCCCTTTATATATCTTTGAGAGGTAAGGAATGACCATCATTTACCAGATGAGAAATTTAAGCAAAGGTAGAATAAATGACTTCCTGAGGAAAATGTATAGTTGAGCTAGGAACAGAACCCAGATCTCCCAAGTCCCACTTTCGAATCCGGTCCACAGACTCAAGAAGTGGTGAACAACTCAAAAGTCCTCTTAGGACTTGGGCCACTCCATTTGCTATCAGAAGGCCAAATCAGGCAACTTAGCTTTACAGCAAACTCACTCTCGCTGCTCAGTGTAATTCTCCTTTTAATTTCTTCTTAAGGAAATGGAACCTAAGAGCATATCTGATCATATTCTATAAGTTCTGCAAATGGCTCAAATAGTTGATTATTGGACACTTCAAGCAACAGTTTTGCATCAATATTTCAAAACACCCACAACTTATGGCTGAATAACATTTGTGGGAAGGAGGGACAGAGCCATTACTTTTGCATTCAGGCTGGCAGGATGAAGACAAGTCTGCTTCTGAGAGCAGCCTTGATCTGATTAGACCAGTTTTTACAAAGCAGGGGAAGAGGAAACAATGGAAACAGCAGTCAACAGTATCCTCAGTGAAAATAAGCCTCATTAAAGTCTAGTACAGGGTATATAGCCCAACCACCTACGGGCATTTCCACAAAACCTTTCCTTCCAGGTAAAGCAACATCCATTTTAATACTCAGGAGGAGCTGACAACTGCTGTTCTTAAGGGGCTTGATAGCGATTTCAACTAGGCACCTGCATGAGAAAGAAACAGGGTTTACATCTTACATCTCTAACTTGGTTACTAAAACCTTGCTTCAGGGTGAGCGAGCTCACTAATGAGTAAAAAATGGCCAAAAAATTTCACCCAAATAGTAGTCTGTCAGACAATTGCATTTCATTAAAACTTGAAACATTTCGCAGAACATGACAATATTAACACAATTGTTGATAGAAAAACGTCAAAACATTTTGTTTCAGCTTTCTCCTTTCATGTTCATGTTTAAACACTTGATTTGGATAAGATGAAAATGTTTTGTTTTGTCTTTGTTGTGTCAAATTCATACTCCTTACATATTTATTGTAATATGCTATTGCTACTTATAAAATGTGTGGTATGAAAATCAAAACAAACCAAGGCAAACAAATTATTCAAAACACAACGATCTTAGTCATGCCCAACACTTTTTTCCTCAACATGTTTCTGCCACAGAAAATTTAAATGTTCACCTTTTTTCCTGGTTCAAAGATATGTGTATGGCCCTCATTTCCATGCTATTTCGTCATCGCAATTTTTAATGCATTATCTGCGAGGTAGGGAAATACCATTATTCCCATTTTACAGATGTGGAAGACAGACAGAGAGAAAGGAAACAACTCACGTAGTCACACAAGATATCTGTGCAAATAAGAAAATTGAATGTGTATCTCTTAATTCCCAGGCTAACATCCTACTGAATGGACTATCCTTCCTTTCTGGAAGGAAGTCTGCCTCTGTCCTTATGCATATAGTGCCCAACACAATGTCTTGTGCCCTGTGCCCTCCCCTGCCCCCAATATTATCCATAATAGCAGCTAAAGAAAGAAAAACTAAAATTAAATTTTTCATTAATAAATCAAGTTTTGACAACTGTTAGTGCCCTTCTCTTCTCATCCCTCCCTCCCAACTGATCAGTGTTTCAATTTATGAGGGGGGAGAATTAAGGGAAAAAAAACCCGTCTTTAAAACAACGTGAATGTTTTCACATGATTTTTGACAAACTTGAGTAACAACTTATGCAATGATCTCAGCAAGCCAAATTCTGCTCTGTGCAGTTGTGCATAGCCTCCTCCTTCCCCAGGTGGATATCCACCGAGTGACAGCAGATCCCTCAGAATAGCAGTAAATTAAATGATAGCTGTTTGTTTGAAAATATTAGATGCCAAATTTTGTTGTTTTCATTACTCAGGCAGCTCAGACAGATAGAGGACCCCAGAGCAGTCTGTAAAACAAATCAATACACCATAGCAGGCAAATAACCTTGCCAAAAGTAAAAACAGATCCACAATGATGGGTAGGTATTGCAGTCACACACTCTGCCAGTGTAATGACTTGAGTTGCTGTTTGACTGCTTATGGTGTCAGACGACTCAAACATCAGACGTACTCTACTACCTCAGACATGTGCCACTGTTAATCCTTACTTTCAAAATACCAGCTATTAATGAGCATGAAAGCCACACACATTCTTGAGGCACAGGAAGCCTTAAAATCCAAGAAATGTTCTTTTTCAGCAAGGGAATAATAAGTCGCTGCCTGATTAACCATCTTGCATTTTCACCCGGCATGAGCAAAATGAATTATAAATAGTTAGCCATGAGCACTGAGCATTCTTCAAATTTGTAAAGTGCTTACCAAATTTCTAAAGATGATTTTTCATTATGCCATCTTTTTTTCTCCCTCACAGAGATATTATTGTCGGAGGATGTCATCAATGCTGTTTCAGATCTGTCAGATATAATCTTCTAATCTGCCAACTTTTCACAGGGAAGAGATGAGCTCATGTACAGACTGACAAGATGTGCTGAAAAGTCTGGGCTTTCTCGAAGCCTGTTAAAAGTTTAAGTTCCCCCTATTGTGAGAATACTGTCAAATTTGGCCCAGCAATTTTTATAATGACAGCTGCTGTCAGTTTAAAAGGGTAAATTATTCAGTTCAACTGGGAATGTTGACAGTAAGTGTAAAAAAGGCCTTTGCAATAAGGAGGAAGGTTCCAGGTAAAGATGTAGTAAATTTGCTAAGATTCCTTGAGAATACTCAACTGAACCAGTTTTTCCAGTAACTACTTGGGAAACTATGGAATGAACAGTATATTTTTATATGGAATTAAGATAGTTTAATCAGAGGAGCAACAGAAATGGAGGCTCCAAGCACAAGAGACCTATGGCCAGTTTTACAAAGGCATCTAAAGATGCAAGTATTTGCAAGACTGCCCATGTAACTTAAGTGCCTAAATCTCACTGGCTTTCAATTGGAGTTGGGGCTAACCAGCAGAAATACTTCCATAAATTCCTCATCTGCACCACCAGGAATTTAAATATCTGTGGAAATAAAGCTCCTCTGTCACTATTCCTTACTGTGAACTGGACCTGGTGTGTAACACTGAGAAGTCACCTAAACTTCTCCCTGCTATAAATTAAAATTGAGATCTGCCCGTAAAACACTCCATGAAAATGCCTTGTGTTGTTATTCAAATGAATAGAGGGGAAGGACACCCTAGCTCAGCCAGGTTGCTTAGATTCTGTGATTTGTGAGGTCATTTACACTTGGGGACAAGCTTGCAGTTCTCATTTGGCAGCTTTTTCCCCATCTGTTTTGTACTTGCCTCAGGCTCGAACACTAGCCTTATCAGGCCTTAATTTTTTTGTTTTTAACGATTCCATTTCCTCCTCTTCATTATATCCACTAGTTTATATTCACCTACTTCTTTTTGTTCTACGTGGTAATATGCAAGGATTAAGACTGCAGCTTTCACGCCTGTTTCAAGGCTGAAATTGGCATGGAACAAGATGCAAAATATTTTCCAATATGCTACTGGTCTACTCTTCTAGCTCCTGCTAATCAGTGACAATATGCCAGCCTCTTGGTTCACAGTGAGATTTGGCCCTTTGAAAAAAATGGGATTATTCAGGCTAAACATCAGGTGTAACACAGGCAGCAGCCCATAGCATGACTACGTGTGCTCTGCAAATTCTCGTGATAATGACACTAGGTGGCAGAATCAGCGTGTACTTAGACTGGGAGCTAGAAAGTTAGAGAAAACTACATAGTGTCCATATGTGGCCAGCAGCCAGAGGGAAAAACCCTCTCTAAACCCCATACCATTGGTACTATCTATTCTTTATCACAAGGGGTCTACAAATCACGGAACAATGGTTTTAAACAGAGAGACAGGTGTCTTGATCCCAACCTCTCCTGAATTGGATTTCACAGCTGGATCCTAGGCTGAATTTTGCTGCTATTTGTATCCCTGCAGCATAGCAAAAGTAACCACTCTCCAGTTTGCAATGCTCCAAATCCTGCCCTAAACTTTGCTGACATTTCTCATTCTCAAATCTTCAGTGTAAACTTGGAAGCTTTTTATTGATTTAGTAAATACCAGTTTTATATGCTTAAAATGCCAATCTGGACATAGCGTTAAAGATGTCCACGCCCCTTAAGGCTGTTTGGAGAAGCTGTCTTTTTTGCAAACTACAAAACTCCCACTAGTTTAGTAACACTGAAGAAAAAGTATTTTAATAATCTATGCATCAAAACCCACTGTTAAAATAAATTGGTTGATTTTTAACATATTGCTACCAATTTCAGTCACTATGTAGAAAAAAGGCCTGCCTCTTAAAACTCACATGAGACAGAAACTATTTTAAAAATAGAGAGCACAGTAAGCTTTTGGACAAACTACAGGTGGTTGAATATTCACCTCTAAGATGTGCCATTGTGAAGCAAGCTAGTGATGCTAACAGAGTTGCACATTAGCTATCAGAGGCATTAAATTAGTTCTAAGGTGATATAATCACCCTTAGTAATGCACATCATCATCTTTCTACTCACTAAATTAACACAGGCAAAGCCTTGACGACTGAAATTGCAAACATCTCTTCTTACCTGTTTTCTTTCCAATTCCATGCTCCATTATCAATGCCTTGACAATTCAACAGAACCATCTACATCTGGAAAGTGAATTTCAACCTGTGTAAGCATGCAAATTGGATATACCGCAAGTAAACTACCAGAACTGGAATCTTTTGCTGGTGTCTTAAGGGCATAGGCAGTCTATGAGGTTTATCAAGGGAAGGTAGCCCTTGAGGCTAGGGTAAGTCTACCATTTAAAGGCTTCCTAGGGACAATGGACAATGGGCTTTGGAACTGCCATTTCTCTTATGCTGCCAAGCCTGAAAAAAAACCCCCAAAACAAAACATCTGAGTTGTGTGGCAACAGATGGACCCAAAGAGCCATTAGAGTCTAGTCCAACAGAAATGTGTCACATGCTATCTATGGAAGCAGATTGGTTAATGAATACCCTGAAGTTATCAGCAGTCTTTTTCTAGTGCCTGGGTCAAAAGAGCACTCGCACTTTAGGGAGATTTGTCACAAGCTGTTAGTCATTTCCTTAAGATGTCTGCAGCACATTCTGCTTCCAAGTCTAAGAATTACATCAATCTTCCAAAAACAATTCTGGGCTCAGAGAAACTTTTAGAACATGCTTGGATTTTAAGTTCTACTTCTGCCTATAGCTAGTGCTGAATTGAGCCATAATTTACTCTGATTATCAGCCTGTCCGTAACATATTGTCCAGCACTGCCTCTAGCTCAGAATGCTCAGCCATTTGCTTCAAGTTCATACCCAACACTAAATTCAATTCCTTTTAGTGCCTAATTGTACTATTAACTTTAAATAGCTACGCAATCACTGATGATACTGGGTGATTCTGCAATTTTACAGGGCCCTTGGATCCTCTTTAAGACCTGCTGTTTATAAATAAATGAAACAGCAAAGCTGCACTTCATCTATGGCATAATTTATAGTCAAGTAAATCATGTCTCCCTCTTTCTTTCCTCTAATGCATCTTCTGTGTTAGCTGTTGGACACCAACATGGCCATGCCTATACCCAGCACACTGGGCTGACAACCAGACTCTGCTACAAACCAGTACAAGTCACAGGCTACCTCTACTTTGCAACTGGGAAGAGACAATAAGCCTATGAGGTTCCTGGGCATTTGCTTAGGTAGTCAGCTAACATGGAAGCCTGTGCTGCCATGCTTTCACTGCTATTGTTAATCTAACTAGCTCAGATAAAAGTTCTCTCAAGTATGTATGTATGTGCTGCAATCATCCTTCCTGATTGCAGGGTAGCCATAGTGTTTTAGTTTGCAATGATTGATACATCCTGCAACTTCCTTCTCCTGGGTGACAAGCAACACTGCTCTGGTACATGCCACAATGGTTTAGGATGGTGGTAAAGTAACAATAAGACAGTGTTAACTATGTTTAGTTCCATTTTAATACTATTTAGCTGCTGGAGAAAAAAAAGAAGAAAATAGGATCTGATACTACATGAACAACTTGCTCTCCGTGGACCACCAAATGATCCTAAAATTAAAGTTTATGCAGCTCTGTGTTATAAATAACACAACAAACATTTATCTGTCTTTCTTCTATGGCAATGTCAGTACTTCAGGACAGCATGTACTATAATGCACACTCTTGCAAATTGCAGATGGACCTGAAGAATGCTAACATTGCCAATGAGGGATACAGTCTAAATAAAGCTGAGCTTCTGAGCTGGCTGGCAAGGTAGCATTACTGCCCTGAAAAACTTAGAGCAGTACTTCAGTTAAGTACAGACAAAAAAGCTAACAAGAGAAAAAATTCAAACCATACATGCTTACACTTTGCAACTTTAAGCAGTCAATGCAGACAATAAATATGACACTGATAAGAGACTTCCTGGTCTTAAACTCTTAGGTAGAAAAAACTGTAAAGGAAAAGCACGTGCTCCATCCATGGCACATCTAGCTTTGCCTGTGGTCAATCACCTATGTAATCACATCTGGGTTATCTAGTGGTTCCAAGAAGTTGCTTTCCCCAACACTCCTGCTCAGCCCACTATGTTCTGAGCCAATTTCCATGGAGCACAGACCTCTACTTGCAGATGCTCCACTAATAACCCCACATGGGGCTAGTGCAGGGATGTGATGGCACAAAGAAATTTGAGTGAACCTTAAAGGATGAATTCTGTAGCTGGGGCATGGCACTTGCTTCTATTAAAATGCCCCTGATTCCTTTATTTGACACTAACTTCAGCAGAAAGCATCTCACCTCTTTATTCTTTCACAACTGCATATACCTCTATGAAACCCTCTTTTAATCTTCCCCAAATACAGAGCTGGCTCCTCTAATCTTTTTTTTTTCTGACTAAATAAGATCAGCAAGTTCCCTGTAATAATTTGGATTGCCCTCTGCAATGCCTTTTCCATTTCTGCAATATTCTTTCTATAATGAGGTGATCAGAACTGTACATAGAATTCCAAATGTGGCCTTATGCCACAGTCCTGCATGCAGAGCTAGAATACATTATCTCCTCCACCTTATATTTTGATTCTTCAGTCACCTGATTTTATTTTGGTTCAGTTTCTTTCATTGCTTTTAAGCACTGTGACAAAACATTTAGCATTTCATCCACCATAGATTCAGTGTTTCCTAGCAAATAACTTCATTTAAAAGTGGTTTTGTGTCTATGTCCTCAGCCTTATTATAGTTATATTTCTATGCAATTGGTGACAAAAAATAACTGAATTTGTGCCCAAATGTTTCTGGAGATATACCTGGGGGCCTGATTCTCAAAGATGCCTGTAACAGGTATCCGCACAGGGCCGAGCTAAAATGTGGCCCGCACACCTGTTCCTGGGGCAACCGCCTGCCTTCTCTCCTGCCATGCCTTGCTGTTAATTAATTAATTAGTTAATTAATGTTAATTAGCAGGAGGCTGCCCTTGTACTGCCCTGCTGCCAGGGGGCGCTATCTGCAGCTCCGTTTCCTCCCCTACACTGCAGTCCACACCTCGCCGATGGAACAGCCGTTATGTCTCAGCCCTATCACAATCTGGCCCCTCTTTGTCCTCTCTGGGCCTTCCTTCTTTTGATATGCGCCCTCTCCCAACTCTGTGCCGTCTTCTCTGGGCCTTATAACAAAGCTGCCCCCTTCTCGGGGGCCTCCGCATCCACACTGGGACTTCTCAGCCACTGCCCCTTGTCTGGGGTCTTTCAGTAATGCTGCCCCCTCTTTGGGGTTCACCATGCCCGCACTGGGCTTCTCACTAATGCTGCCCCCTCGTCGGGGCTCACTGTGCCCACACTGGGCTTCTCTGTAACGTTGCCCCCGCTCTGGGGCCTTCTCAACTGCCCCTCTCTGGGGCTGGGGGTCTATGCACCCTGAATGCTGCGCCCTCACTGGCGCTGGGGTCCTCACACTCCTCTGTGAGTCTCCTATGAGGCCTTCTCCAACCCCTAATAGCCTCACCCAAACCACCAATTTAACAAACAGCAGCATAAATGCAAGCCCCTGGGCTGTAACATAAATTAAAGCTGCCCGGCTAAAACATCAGTCGAGCCTACCAGGGAACACTCCTTCCCTCAGCAGTTTCAAATGCTGCTCCTGTAGTCAGGCCTCCCCTTTCTTCCCTGAGAGAGTTCCTTCCCCTTGGGCTGCTGGCCGGGAACTGACTCTGGCCCCAGCCCCAGGGTTTATAAGGGAGCCAGGCCCTGCCCCTTCTGGTCAGCTGACCTTCCCTGGCTGCCCCGGCAACCCACAGCTGGGGTCCCTATTCCCTACTAGGGAGGAAGCCCTAGCAGTTTCCCCTCTTTGGGAGCAGGGCACCTCAGTGCTCTGTGACAGTGCCATATACCCATAGCTCCCACTCAAGTACACATGCTGAGCATTGCTGAAGAACAGGTCCATAGGGTACTAATATATCACATGAGCCAGGAAATCCTGAGTTTTAATCTTTGCTAAGACGGTCGACTCAGGCATGTAACTTCAAGTATTTGGCTTGCTTTCTCAGTCAAATTTTAGGTTCTCAGCCTTCTGGTAAGCTTCAGCACTTAACTTTTAAAAACCTCTTACCACTGAATGTCTATGAATGATCTATTCTTCAGTAACAGCACCACCAGTTAAGCTATACCTAAATCACTTTAGAAGCCACTTGTTTCCTACCCCAACCCATGGACAAATCAAAACAAGGTTATAATCAATGCGATAGCTGAATTGGAACTCAAAACCTGTTAGGAAGATTGAAGGCCGTATCTACAGCAATAAAGACAGGGAACAAAACAGTTGATTACTGTTCCTGTAAGCTGGTGACTGTTTTAACATTTATGTCTCTCACTGTGGCTTTCATCTTTATGTTACAAACAGCACATTTTGCATATGCAGGCTACAAGGAAGAGTGAAATAGTGGGAAAGGTCTTTAGGTGGTCCATCCTGGCATACACGGGCTATGGATTCAGCTGCAGATTTAATCAAAAACTGCATACCCACAGATAAGCACTAAAGAACTGAAGATACTGAGCATTGTGGCATTCAACTTCAAGATGTATCCATCCATCATTATAACCCTTTATTTAACCTTCAGCACCATGGGCAACGGCAGTGCCAGATCCTAAGGTAGGGCGGGCAATTATTTGGGCTGAAGGAGGGCAATTTAGGAAGGTTTTGTGAGCTGTCGCCAGCTGGGTCAGCACCCGCCCTGCACAGCTGCGCTGGGACTGGTTACCAACCCCCTCAGCCCCTACTTCACAACCGCTCACCAAAACTCCATAAATGGTCGGTGGGTGCCAGATGCAATAGGTGGGCAGGGTGTCCATGGAGATTGACTGGGGACCTCTGTAGGCAGGGTGCACTCAGCCAGGCACATGGGATGGGGTGGTTGCGGGTGGACAGGGAGCAGTATCTGGGAGTGGAACAAGTGGGTGGGGTCAGGGCTAGGATCATGGGGTGGTAACAGCGTGGGGCCAGGGCCTGGGGCAGAGTTGCGATCTACTCCTCACATGGCCCCACAACATCACCACCCTGGCCTGTGGGCCATATCCTGGCCCTGGCTGGTGGGCCATATTTTGCCCAACCCTGTTCTAAGGTGTTTGGGGCAGACCCTAAGCTGATATACCCTGTCACAGCTCCTTTGAGTTTAACTGTGCTCTGGCCATCTACATCAGCTGAGGACTTAGTCCATTGTGGTCACTGATCAGCGAGCCTCAAAAGATCAGCAGCTAAAAGCTCATACGAACTACTGGTCTGAACCAAATCCCATTGAAGTCAATGGGGGATCCTTCATTTCTCAGAAAGACTTAAGCACCATGTAAAATGTGGCCTTCTTTCTAAGCTAATTTCTTTACTAGACAAGTCTGCACTCAGAATTGGCAGGACAAAAGGAAATTTAAATATGTAGCTTGTTTTGTTGGCATAAATTTACAGCTGGCATGGAGACAGCTTTCTCTTTCCTAGCCATTTTGATGGCCTGCTAGCTCACAATCTGGTCTGTGATAGACCAAATCCTAGATTCCCTCTTTCTTATCATCTGCCTCTCCCTCTGTCATGTGTTTGGATCTTTAAAAGGGTTAAAAATGAGTGTGCTTTAGAAGATGGAATTTAATTTCCATCTCAGAGAAAATAAGGTAGGGGAAACTGCATGATAGCTGGTGCATGACTGTTAAAGCTCACACTCAAGAAATGCTACTCCATTTACTGGGTATTTAAATATTATTGCCATTGGGTTGTTCCTGGGGAAATACACTTAGCAAATGAGATTATTTTGAAAATTTAGAAATATAGTTTAATACACCATTCTGGTATGATTTCTTACCAGCATCAAAATGAGTAGAGAGAAATTTGGCTGCCTTGAGCTTAAAGGAAAACATGAGAAAACAGATCACCTCCCTGTTTTCAATAAAGCCACAATGGCTGAATTTACATTCAACCAATAAGTACTTGTCTTGTTCCAACTTCTTTTCTCCAAAGGCCCTGGCCAAATATTAAATCTGGATTAGAGTCAAGGAACAGCACTGGTGCACTGACACAACCACCTGAGCATACAAATTCCATTTCTCCTGACAGTTTGCTTTCCATGTGTGTGAGGTTATTGCTAAATGGATACGCAGCAAATCATTCTGCATGGGAATACAAATAAGTAGTTACACTAAAATATGGTCATTCTATAATGAGTACTACAATCTGCTTTTAGCAACCTTTCAGGGCAAAATTCACCTCTAGGTAGGGAGGCATCACAAAGCTGCAATGCATCACTTAAGTCCAATTTTCAAGGCTTAAATGGGGCCTTATGGTGGTCCCAAATAGGACTGAATTTTATTCTAAGGGACTGATTCCAAGCAACCCCAAGGTCTACACAAAGCTCCCAAGGCACATCAGTCAAGGGAATGTAGTAATCACTTATTATTCTTTCTACTGTGCTAGCTGCTTAGACTCACAGTCTCAGCCAATGATCCTGCTGTGTTAAGGTTTCCATAAAACATAACAAAAGATGGTCCCAAACTGAAAGGCACACTTTACCATTCTGTAACACTGTCCATGAAAACAGCTTAAGCCACTTAAAATCCCTTTCAGGTAGGTAAATTTTACTACCAATAGATAATAGGAGTAGTATTTTTTTAAATAGGTTATGAATATTTTAGCGGTACAGTCTATATTATAGAAGCCTCCAAAAAACAGCCTAGGCCTGACATGTGTCTATGTGGCAAGTAAATATGTTTCTTTGGAATCCAAATTCTCATTGCTTGGTTTTTCATTTCATGTGTAAGAAGCAGAAGACGCAGCATCCCATTTCATAGATGGAAAAACTGTTGAGAGTAAAGAGCAGATCAACTTGGAGGCTTCCAAGACCCAACTAGACAAAGCCTTGGCTGGGATGATCTAGTTGGGTCCTGCTTTCAGCAAGGGGTTGGACTAAATGACCTCCTAAGGTCCCTTCCAACCCCCATTTTCGGTGATTCTAACTCTTTTAGATTTTCTTCTACTCTACCTAGACTCTACATCCTCCTTCCCCAAAGAGCTGGGCTTACTGCTATTCACAGATAACTGTTAGTGAAACACATGTTTCGATACAGAAGAGTGCAAACCTAATAATGGGGTGAGCTGTAACAGGCAAATTTTGCCAGTCTTCCACCAAAAACAAACTGCTCTGCTAGCAAAATAAATAAAAATCCATTCCCCCCCAAGAGGAATGGGGGTAAACACATAATTACACACTGCCTAAAGTCAGATCCATAATTAGGCAACAGCAATTCCCACATAATTTGCACCTGCCAATTCTTATTTCTGTATGCAAGTCTTGACTTCGAAATTTCCTATTTTTCACACTACAGTTTGTTTTCACTTATATTGTATCTTCATATTCCCTTCTCATTTTATTTCTAAAGCACATACAAAACTTTAGGTATTTAGAAGTCATATTATGCATCCAGATACCACACTGAGTGCAATATAAGTCGATGGATAGGATGAGGTGTAATTATGAGATGTAATTTTGTGTAATTATGTGCATGTTCGGTACTTTTCCCCATTCCTTTATCACCTGTGGAAACCTTAACTTAACTATGGTAGTAAGCTTTTCCTATTCTCTAAACACCACATCTATAATCCATAACTGCTCCAGCATTAGTTAGGTACACAGGGGATTGAGGTAAATCAAGGTTTACAAGCAGATTTCAACTCAGAAGAAAAACTCACAAATATTCACACAGGAGAGCTTAAAAGAAAATCTTCCAGAAGTCCAGTCATTTCAAGTGAAGCCTGTTGGCAGGACTACATCAATGGCTGAACATACTTTGCAGGCCAGAACTGCTTAACAATATTTCCTTGCAAATGCCAGTTTCTCCAAGAGAACAGCTTTCAAACTGAAGCTGCCGTGTCTAGCAGAAAACTCTCTCAAGGAAGTTTGCATGAAAATCCTGGGGTCTGGTTAGGCAGTCTTTCAGTAATATATTCTTTTTTTTTTTAATGCCCAGCGTTTGGAAGAAGGTGAGGCTGACACAGGGAAAGGACCTAATTATTCATTACAGGCTTACAATTTTTTTGTTTTACTGATGACATCAATTTCAAGTTAGCTGGAGTGATCCCAAAAGGAGAACAGATCCAGTGGGTAAAGCCAGCACACCTCGGTTCCCTTCCCGATTCTGTCATTAATACATCATGGGATGTTAGCAGGTCACTGAAAAGGGATTTGCAAAAAACATTCATTTTGGACTTATATCTGTTTCACTAAGGTCAATGGATGTGTTAATAAGCTATTTCAGAAACGAGTTAGGTCAACATTGAGCTATTTTAAAACCCTTATTCTCAGCATTTATAATCATAGTTTTCTACCTTACAGAGGTGTTGAGAGCATTAATTAATGTTGGTTGAACACCAAAATTCCCAGTGGTAAAAGGCATTTATTTGGTGGGGGCTGTTTTATTAACTAAGGGTCTTCAGCTTTTCAAGGTATTCTCCCTGCTCAGTCTGACGGGCACCAAACTTACTCACCTTCACAGCATGTTACAGAGCTCATCTGTTTACCCACTGCTTGAGAGGGTTGGATGAGTAGGGTAATTGATAAGGTTGCCAACACTGGGTTAGCAGCTGTTCAATGCTCAGATAAATATTTATTATACATACTACTAGATTGATATGTATAGTCATATGGTGACAAAACAGAGAATAAACAGGTATTTAAAACCAAACAAATAACAAGGTATTTTTTCAGATGTTTCATGATTTTTTTTCTGCTTTGCTACCCCCAACCACTGATTGCATGCATTTAATCAAATACTGCCTCTCATTAGTACTGTCCACTTCATCACTACCACCATTATCATCCAGCAACCTTTACAAGTCACTTAACCTCTCTAGTAGAGGTAGATGACATTTTTCAGAAATGGCATTTTGAATTTTATTCCAATTCTTAAAAGTCTAAAAATTAAACTAAACTCTTCCATTTCCAATTCAACTAAATATATTCCTTAGGCTGCAACAACCCTTTTTGTCCACTTCTTAGTTGGCTAGAAATTTTGAAACAAGCAAACAAATGAAAAAAATCTTTTGGAGATGACCCAGAACTTAAAAAATAAATCATAACAACCAAGTGAAGTTATTTGCTCAGCATGATTATTGATGTACATCACAGAAAGCTGGCCTCTGTCCAGAAGATTTTACAATCAAATCCTGTCATCTGAGTGAATAATAGTTGTACCTGAAACCCCTTTATAGAAGCTGGATAACTATACCTTAGATTACTTTCTCAACCATTGCAGAAGAAATCTGTCTTTAGAAAAAAGTCAGTCGTTTTCAACATGACTGTGAAGATCAGAAATACCTTTCCAGAAGAATACTTTGTACCATCAGGCAGAGTTGGCCAGTGTTTTCTAACAGTGGTCAAGGATGTTGTAATGTGCTCTAAAAAGATAAGTATATTACCAAAGCTGTAAGTGATACCTTTTTTCCCCCCCTATCACTTCCTGAAATTTGTTTAGATACATGAATGCCGTGTGCCCCCAGAGGTGCAGAGGGTGGCGCACAGCAAGCTCCTGCAGGTGGTGGCAGCACTGTCAGCAGCAGGAGCATGGTGGTGGCAAGCAGGGAGGTCCTGCAGGTGGTTACAACACTGTTAGCAGCGGGGGATGGAGGGTGGCGACTGCTGACTGCCAGTCAGGAACCACCCGCAGATGCTGCCAGCAGTGTCAGTGATGCCTTTTCACAGGGGGTGCACCACCACGCTCAGCTGGTGCACATACACCCACAAGCACCTGCTACGCATCGCCAATGTGTAGATCACAGAAGGATAGAACCAAGCTACCTCCCACAGGAAGGAGAGCGGGAGGGCTGAGACATTGTAACTTCTTAGAACAAAGCCAATACCCTTCTACTTGGCACAGAAATCAAAACAACCATGAATAATCTTGAACAAACTATCTTGTTGTGGTTTCTTGTGCTAATTTTGATGTGGTCTCTTGTACAATGACAGCATGATTTCATAGATTTCATAGACATTAGGGCTGGAAGAGACCTCGTAAGATCATCGGGTCCAGCCCCCTGCCCAAGGGGCAGGAAGTCAGCTAGGGTCAAAGGTTCCCAGCAAGATAAATGTCCAAATGTTTCTTGAACGTGTCCAGAGTAGGTGCTTGCACCACCTCTGCGGGGAGGAGGGGGTGGAGTTTGTTCCAGGCCTTAGGGGCTTGGACAGTAAAGAAGTTTTTCCTTATGTCCAGCCTAAAATGGTCTTGCAGGTGTTTTTGACCACTGGACCTTGTCATCCCCTGGGGTGCTCTAGTGAACAGGCATTTCCCCAGATCCTGATGCACACCTCTTATGTACTTATAGGCTGGCACCAAGTCACCCCTGAGCCTGTGCTTCTCCAGGCTGAAGAATCCTATAGCTTGCAGCCTCTCTTCATAAGGCCTGCCCTCTTTTGCCCTCTGCTCATGTGCGTGGCTCTCCTCTGGACTATTTCAAGCTTCTCTATGTCCTTCTTAAATTGTGGAGCCCAGAACTGGATGCAGTACTCCAGCTGCAGCATCACCAAGGCCAAGTACAGTGGGAGGATGACATCCTGGGTCCTGCTCGAGATGCATCGGTACATGCAAGCCAGAGTTTTGTTCGCCTTGTCAACTGCAGTATTGCATTGGTGGCTCATATTCATCTTGTGATTAATCATGACTCCCAAGTCTCTTTTGGTCATTGTGCTAGCAAGTATAACACTGCTGAGCCTGTAAGTGTGATGTAGGTTTTTATTTCCAAGGTGGAGCACTTTGCATTTCTCTGTATTGAATGCCATCAGGTTTTCATCTGCCCACCTTGCAAGCCTATCGAGATCGGCCTGGATCACCAGCCTATCCTCAAGTCTGGAGACTCTTCCCCAGAGTTTGGTGTCATCAGTGAACTTGACCAGTCTGCTTTTGACACCAGGGTCCAGATCGTTTATGAAGATATTAAAGAGTACAGGTCTGAGAACGGAGCCTTGGGAGATACTACTGGTCACCGAGTGCCATGTTGATTCGGTTCCGTCAACTACCACTCTCTGGGTCCGACCTCGAAGCCAGTTCCCCAGCCGTCAAACTGTGGAGTAGTTGAAGCCGCAGTTGCCCAATTTTTCCATGAGGGCATGATGGGATACCAGGTCAAAGGCTTTTTTTAAAGTCCAAATATATGACATCAACCTCTTCCCTCTTGTCTAGGTGATACGTCACCTGGTCATAGAAGGAAATGAGATTGGTCAAGCAAGACCTACCCACAACAAACCCGTACTGGCTATCCCTCAGAATATTGCCTTCTGTGAGCCTGTCAAGAATGGTTTCTTTATAATTTTTTCCAAAATCTTCCCAGGGATTAAGGTCAAATTGATTGGCCTGTAGTTTTCCAGGTCTTCTTTCCTCCCTTTCTTGAAGATGGGCACCACACATTGGTCCTCTTCCAATCTTCAGGTACTTAGCCCAAGTGCCACAAGTTCTCAAATATCCTTGCCAGTGGCTGCATTATAATGTCTGCCAGTTGCCTTGGGTCATGAGTGATAAGTGAAGGATACTTAAAGGGATGCATAGAATTTGTTTAAGGCATTGAACAACTCTGACTGGATAGCAAGGGAGTTAGAATCAGACTCATAGAAAATTAGGGTTAGAAAGGACCTCCTGCTCACAAAGCAGGTCTAGTCCCAACTATATCATCCCAGCCAAGGCTTTGTCTAGCTGGGTGTTAAAAACCTCCAAGGATGGAGATTCCACCACCACTCTGGGTAAGCTGTTTCAGTGCTTCAGCACCCTCCTAGTGAGAAAGTTTTTCCTACCTCCACTGCTGCAACTTAAGATGGTTGCTCCTTTTTCTGTCATCTGTCATCACTGAGAACAGTCCAGCTCCATCCTCTTTGGAACCCCACGTCAGGTAGTTAAAGGCTGCTATTAAATCCCGCCTCAGTCTGCCCTTCTCCAGACTAAATAAGTCAAGTTCCCTCAGCCTCTCCTCATAAATCATGTACCCCAGCCCTCTCACTTTTTTGTTGCCCTCTACTGGACTCTTTTGACTTTGTCCACATCCTTTCTGTATTGGGAGGCCCAACACTGGATACAGTACTCCAGATATCACCTCATCAATACCAACAAGAGGAGAATAATCATTCCCTCAATCTGCTGGAAATACTCCTAATAATGCAACCCAGTATGCTGTTAGCAACAAGGACATGCCGTTGCCTTATGTTCAGCTTATTGTCTACTATAACCCCCAGGTCCTGATGTTCTACACTTGTTCTCCCCAGTTCTGCATATTTCACTAAAATCTTGTACTCTATAAAGTGCGCCAAGTGAGTACAAAGATCCTGTTTTGATCCTGCCGCGCTTCTCCTTTGCGTAGGTTTAAGTGACCACCTGATGTTCAAGACAGCAAAGTAACAAGCCCTGATCCTGTTAGAAGATAATGGAAAAACAAACCTATGAAGGTGAGAGTGAAAAAACTGTAACTTACTGTTCTTAACCACATACCACAACGCCGTTAATAATAATACTCCCCCCGCTACAAAACCCCTTTTCTTTCAGGGGATGTGTGTGCTGGAACTGACCCCGCAACAACTATGCATGCAAAATTCCTATTAAGGTCACTGGGGAGCTAACACTTGCCCATAGGTAAGTCTGTTAAATTGACATCCATATTTTCCATTGTGCCACAGATGTTGCCATGGGCGACTGGTGCCTCCTGAGTTTGGGGGGGGGGGGCACTTGCCTCCCCTGACTGGACAGTCAGTGACTGGAGGGGTCCCCCCATGGCTGATCCCGCAGGTCGGGGGGGGGGGGGGGGGGGGCCCCCGCCCGGCCCCCCCCCAGCCAGCAGAAGTGGCGGTGGAGCTGATCCTGCTGATCCACAACTGGTAGCAGTGTGTCGCTGGCACTTCCGGGTGCACCACTAGCACCTACAAGTTGGCAAGACCGACCACAGGGGGACTGCTTCTCTTGGTGTACTCCCTGGCCAGTGCTCTCAGGGGGGGCACAAGCACTCTCACCTGCCCCCCGCACCTGGAAATGCTGGCTGACAGGGGGTACACCAGTGCCCTCAGGGGGTGCCACCACTGGATGTTGCTATATCTACATCAGATTGGTAAAAAGAAGTTGAAAGTTTTTAAGGGAGTCAACTGATTTTGGATGGCTTTGTTTATGGCTCTAGTGTCTCAAACTAGGTTCACCAAGACTGAAGAGCAGCAACTTAGTAGCCCCTTTACAAAATTAGAACCTAACTTGGACACTGAATCACTGGCAGAGGGCAGAGTTGACAGCCGTGGGATCTTGAGTCCCAATTAAAGGAAAATACTCCCCACATTCAAGGGAGGGAAAAAAAGGCACCAACCACACAACCTGCATCTCATTATCTGAGTCAAAAAGCAATGACAGTAGAATGAATCATTTGGAAAGGATTGAAAATCATCACATCAAAATAACCTCTTGATTGCCAATCATTTATATTCACTGTAGTATGAAATTGGGCTAGCTGTGTGGTCATCTGTATACTACAGAATAAAGTGATGCCAAACTTTTTAGAGAGATTAAATACTTGAAAGAACATTTATAGCTTAAGTGATCTAAAAGTCAGAGGAAACCAGAAGTCTTCTCCCTTCACTGCTGAAAAGCAAATGAATGACAACGTTTCATGCATCAAGTTGAAAGAAATACAGAGAAAAAAATGGAAAAATATCACAACCCCTAGACAGATTTCATCTTCTAGCCTACAGTGGCAAAAAACAGGGTGGACAGTGGAAAAAACAAGCAAATATTTCCCATTCAAATTCTCCCCAAACAATTTTTTCTTCAAAATTAGTTTTCAATGAAACCTATATTTTCCCATCAGAAAAGCAAAGTCAATCAATCATACAGATGACACAGGTTATTATATCAGGATACATCTGTTTTGCAATATCAGTGGCCTGGCTAATGCTTACATTTTCAGAGGGGTGAATCCTGCACCCTATGCGCATCTTGACTAAGGGCATTTGGGAGGAGATCTTTGGGAGAAAATAGGAAATCTCCCTTCTAAACAAGTGTGTAGATTCAACCTGGTGCTTCAGAATCCCCTTAGTCTAAAGGTCAGCAGATCCACAGGGAGGTGGACCCACTGGGTGCAGCTCACGGTCTCTTTCCCAAGCCTGCCCTTCATTTCTACCAGAGCTTTGGGAGCTCCTGTACATCTAAGCTACACTTTATGTCAGACCTCCAGATGCTAACCACCAACCAGCAGTAGAATTAAAACCATTTTCACATGAAGGCATCAGAAGGGCTGGACTTGGACCAGAACATTTACAAGATTATCAGTGATCATAATGACCTCCTTCTCTCTTACTTGAAAGATGGCTAAAAGCAGCATTTTGAGTTCATCAGCAATAAACACCTTCAGTCAATACAACTACTATGGATGGCCCAGTTCTGAAAAACCACTTAACTTGTAACTTTTTATAAATGTATGCACTGGCTTTGTTGGCTAGCTACCAAAGCACTTAAAAGTTTTTCACGGTAGCTCAATGCCTTGGGACACCAGTGGTGGGTGTTAAAGAAGATATTTAAGACAAATAGGTGGACTGTGGATCAGTTTTTAATGTTACAGTAAGTGTGAAGCCTATGCTGAGTTATAAGACCCCTGAAGCAGTATTGGCAAAACCACCGTGTGTGAATACACCTCAACATCTCTCACTGTTCACCTGTCCTGCTGACATGCCCATCAACACAGTTGAAGTTCCCTCAAGCTTTTCTTATTTCCTGGCCCACATATTGCACAGAAACTGCATAATATTGCTGCGCACTACAGTTTCCATCTTATTTACTCCCCAGGCCCCATTTTCTCACACATTTGCTGAACGAAAAGTATAAGCTTTCATGGAAGGAAAAACATTCTATATATCGAGACAAGGAAAGAATAAAAGCAATTACCCCAACAAACACAGAAGTAAGAATTTCCCAGCTTCCATGTTTTATCACATTGCTGACTATTTTTGTATTTAATATAAATGAATTTAGGTTGAATGTGCGACATGGTCACCCAAAAAGTAATCTTTAAAATTATTGTAATGATCACAAAAAGGGAGGTTAAAAAGCCAAATTCTCTCTTGCGTGCTATTACAAAATACTATGATTAAATAAGGCAGACAACTTGCAAGAGACTATGTCTTATGTAAAAATGCAGTATTTTTGACAGCTTGAAATCATGTGTAAAGCAAGCATTGGAGAAGCATGCACACATGTGCTAGAAGCCTTGTTTGCACGTTCCCTTCCTTTGATGAGAACAAAGCAAAACCATATGAAGCTGCAACTTTGTAAAAAAAAATGTTATTATAGTCAGTGGGATGAAACTCTTTGTAAGGGCTTGACAGCTATGAGAAATAATGTACATTAGCTCAGAGTAATGGAAATAATTAAAGGGGAAAAAACATTAGAAGGTAATATTGCTGTAAGTAAAACTGAGTGGATGTGTGAGTAAGCTACTGTATATGTCAAAAAGCTCATTCAGTCCTAGCTCAGAGCTCATTGAGGTGATATAATGAGTGAAGTGAAATATACTCAAAGGAACTACAAAATTCTTACCACGGATATAAAGCTGTACAATGCATTAAGCATCATTAGCACAGCCAATGGCCTAAAATATATACATACACAGGACTTAATTTGTCATCAACGTGATTTGTGTATGGGACCATACGGTTAGAAAGAGACCTTCTCTGTCTATGGCACTGCATTCTGCACACTAGGTGAAACATAAATGGTGCTAAGTAAAGGGCAATACAAGTGATGCAGCTGGGAAGACTGAGATAGAAAAAAAGTTTACAAAAGGGCAGATCTTTACGTTGCCACACTGCCTCATCTCCTTGATGCCAGCAAGAATATTCTGGCTATCAAATGTACTTTAAAGAATATGTGTTTACTTCTGTGGGAAGTACGAGTGATTCAAATGATTCTCCAATTTGCACTGTAGGACTCTCAATAGCAGACAGATCCATATACAATATTTTGGAGAAAAAAAAATCAGATTTTTTGGGTGCAGCAAGGAGGGGGTTGAGTGGAGACGATTTTTATTTTCCTCAGTTTTCCATAACAAGGAAAATCTTGATCTGTAACACTGAACATCAAATCTTCTTATTCTCTAACAGAACTTACATTATACTCTTACTGGAAGGGACATCAAAGTAAAAATTAGGTCCAAAAATCAAGCTTCTAACTTCAGATACTCCTGACTGTAGAACCCAATTTTGCAACTTATCATTCCATCTAAAAATAAAACCGACAAACTGTTGATTAGGAAACTCACTCAGTCCCTCATTACCTCACTTGTCCAAGGTTATTGTAGGACAAACATTCTTCTTATACTTAATATCTAATTAATATATTTAATCCATTGGAAACTATTCAAATTTCACCTAGAGAGTTAGAATTTTGATACAAGGAGACGACAACTGATTTTTAAAAACTGGTATCTCAAGGTGTCAAGGGCTATACCCTTTACCCCTTGCCTGCCAGTCCAGGGTCACCACTGAGAAAGAAACTTTTCCCCCTCTCTCCCATTTCAAATGCATCCAAGTTCAATAGTTAAAGTAGACAGACAGCTTAGATGGTGCTTGCCCACGAAAGATGGTCCTGTCCTTTACAGTAGTTTAAAAAAGACAGCAGTTGTGATTAACATTATTTGTATAATGGTAACGCTAACAATTCCCATTCATCTCACTTGATAAACTATTAAATAATGAATACTGTCAATATCAATACTATATCAATACTGTCAATATCAATATTGACAGTCAATATCAATACTATATCAATATCAAATAGCTAAGAACCACCCCCCCCATGGTAATTTATAGGGGTGTGAGAAATGGGTCCTATTCAGTTTGGATGTGGCCGAAATCAGGGACAGTGATTCAATTCGTTGACTGGGATCACTGTCCCTGATTCGATTCAGTTGAATCTCAATCTGACGATTTGATGCTGATTTGGTGAATCAGCAATTCGGACACAGGCACAGATTTACAAGTTTTTTCTACATAGCTCAAGGTACCAGCATGGCTCGTGATCGCTGCAGTACTGAGGCATCCCACAGCAGCATGGGGGAGTCTCCAGCATGCTTGGCAGGGAACCTGGAAGTACTTCCAGTCCACTTCTGGGTCTGCCGGAAAGCGTGCAGGGCCCCTCCCCACCCCCCACACTTCCCCCTGGCCCAGTGATCAGCCACAGGGGACCCTGGATGCCCCCCCCGACCCAGGAGGCAACAGTCACTGAGCTGGGGGTGGGGGGAGGGGGCGCCTCAGCATACTCCCCGATGGACCCAGAAGTGCTTCTGGTCCACTTTTGGGTCTGCTGCCAAGTGTGCTGGGGAGCCCCCCGTGCTTCTGTGGGACACTCCATGCACCCCAGCAGCACAGCATTCACAAGCCCCTGGTACCTAGAGGTATGTAGAAAAACATTTAAAGCTGTCTCTATGTCTGAATCACCAAATCTATCCAAATCTTGCCAAATCGATTCAGAGAGATTAAAGGGTCCTCTGTTTCAATTTGGATTTGGAGATTCAGCCACAAAATTGGGCTGAATCTCTGCCAAATCGAATCAGGGACTGAAGCTTTGCACAGCTCTAGTAATTTAGACAATTCGATCTCAGACATTCTACACATCTAATGACAATGTAATTCCACACTGACTATATACCACTCTAATATTTATCAGAGATGGGGCCAAGACAAAGACATTAGTGCTGAACAAAGTTTTCCTAGTATGCTGATCTGGGATATTGTAGGCACGTAGATATCTATGCTTATTTGCATAAGCAATCAGGAGACTGGAAGCTAAAAAGACCCCGAAATACACCCAGGAAGAGTTTCTGATGATATTATGGTAAGAGATAAAACTGAACATGTAGTGGTTTACAATGTCAGTGGAACCATTAAGCACATGTATATCCACCTACTAAAAAAGGTTGTCCACTTCCCAGCCATTGGGTCAGAATTACACAATACATCCCTCCGATGACTTTACTGTTGTGTGTTAAAAGTAAGGATGCTGCTTCGCTATGATACTTGTTGTGTCACTGAGCTTCATACCCTGCACTTTTTTATATCAGGAAAAGCTTCTATTAAGATATTTTGTCTGGAAACATGAATTGCATGACTAGTCTTCATAGAAGAGCACTAGCAATCAGGACTCTGGGTTTCTATTCCTAGTTCAACCGCTGATTCATTCTGATTTTGTTTTGCAAAGAGACTGAGTATCGCCAGCTCCAGCTGATTTCTAGGAAAGCAGTAGGAGCTTAGAAGTTATTAAAAAAATAAAATAAAAAAAAAGCTTGTGGAACTTTGGAGGAGCACACACCTCCTAATTGGTGGTTTTCCTAAGGAGGACAGACATGTTTGCTTTGGTATAGTGTATGGCTGTAGGGTAAATCAGAATTCTAGACTCCATTGTTACCTGAAAATACTAGCGAGACAGGGGTCCAGAGATCACTGAAACATTAGTGCTTCAATGTTTCAGAGTCCAAAACACAAATGTCTCCCAGATCAAAATTCTCCACACACTAAACCAACATTAAGTGATTCCCCCCGTGGAAAGGTTGAATAGAAGGAGCTGAAGCGACACTTTGGAGGTGGAATGAATTGTTCTCCAAATAAGATGTGACACACAGAACACTAAGGGTTGCTGTTTTACTCAGTTACTGTGATTAAGAGTGTTGTCCACAAAGACTGAAACTTAATTAACATTTTTAAATTATGCTTTGACATTTTTAGCTCTTCCTACAAAAGTGCTTGTGCAGCTGTATCATTAAAACAGACAAGCTTCATGGCTTTTAACTGTTTGAACTATTCATCCACTGGAGGCTGATGGTTTTTAGCCTATTGAGAACAAAAGAGCACTTTGAATCCAGATGCAAGTTTTTGAACATTAAGAATTTTACAAGCATTAAATATTAGATATGCCATTAGTGTATGTCAATGACTGCTATTGGAGCCCTTCTTTTAAACATGGCATGGATTGCATAAAGCATATTGACTGGCAAAAGAATTTGTTCCAAAAATATCTTTCCACAACACCAGAAAACTTAACTATATGGAACAGATAATGCACATATCTTCTTTGACTAGAAAATGAATTTTTTGCTTCTTACAGCTCCTTTTGTCTGAAGTTCCTATAGTATTTTACATATATTTAGCGCCCAGGCAGCAGTTGAGTTTGTATGAGCATGAAAGGAAGGTCAATAAATGGAGTAGAAGAGAGGTGCCTGCAATTGCTTGTTGCTCATCTCTCCATTGAGCATATTACCCATATGAAGCAAAAACAAATGTGGAGTAGGAGCAATATGAACCCTCTTATTAGACAATCTGGGCACTCCCTTAAAAACTAAGTTCACTCCAAAGATTGTGGAAGCCTCATGGCTCATTCATACAGCCCAAGTATATTTTTTCTGCTACTTACCTTGCTTCAAGAAGATGAAAATGAGTTCAACGGTGCAAAATCAGGTTGGCATATGTTACTCCTGCTTCACTAACTGTCCAGCTGAGGACTCTGCTAAGCTAACAGAGATCAGTGACAGATTTCAGTATTATGGATGGTCAAAAAGTTTAGACTGGATAAAATGCATTTTGGGGAGTAAACTGTCTGATTTCCTTGGAAAAAATTATGTTTCATCGAAAAACAATTATCCCATGCCTTAAAAATCTTGATTTTCAATGGATTGAGTAAAGCCAGCTTTTTTTTTTCTGCTAGCAAATTTTAAACAAAAGAAATTTTCATTTTTGGTCAAAAGTTTCTGCAGAAACACTATACTGTTTTTCAACCTGCTGTGTTTGGCACACAAAAGAGGTATCCTGATATCCAGTATTTTCTCTAACCGAAAGACTACCTGCTTGAGCAAAGGGAAAAATAACTCAATAAAACCATGTACACTACGATATGTTAAAGACTTACGAACCTGTGCAATGGCTAAATCTTATACCAGAAAAATTGGTGCAACTTTCCTGACATCAACGTAACTAAGACCTGGCTTAGGGCCCATGATTTTGGAGCATATAGTTTTTGGCTCTTAAATCGATATTCGCACCTACAGATGGACTGATTTTCTAAGTTGCTGAACATCCACTGTACTCATTCATTTTAATGGTAATTGGGCCAGCTTGGCTGCTGTGGTGGGGAAGACAGTGCTGAGTCTACTTTAGGATTTATGCGACTGTGGGGAAAGTTTATGATGCAAAGGTTCTTCCCTCCCCTATTCTGGCTTTCAGGACAATGTTAATCACATCCACAGCCCCTGTCCTAGGGTGAGATAGTGCAGGAATCCATTTGAATCAGGAATTTTACAGAGCCAAAGATCTTTCTAGTAATTTGTCAACCTCCAAGCACATTTTTTTTAAACTCGCTGGTTGTGACGGAAATGAAATGACAGAAATGAAAACGAAACATAGACATGCCATTAAAATGTTAGCAGAAATTACTTGTGAGGACTGTTTTGTGTTGCACATCAGATGAAAGAAGGGAAAGTGGAAAGCAAAACAAAGGATGGTATTTGCTAAGTTTTTATTGGATTTATTATCCTGTTCCCATAAAGATTCTCATCAGAGAGAGCAGGGGAAAAGTATCTCATCTTCTTTAAGCCATGACTGAAACCTAATTCAATATAAGTCACTCTACTGGACCAAACTGCAAATGGCCAGAGTTGTATAAGCAGTGTATACTTCTAAACACCAAAAGCAGGCAATAGTAAATAATAATTATTTGTTTCACTGAATATTTAACATTTTCATTTGGAAAGCAAGGCTATTTTACCTTTTAAATGTGCATTAGGTGTCAAGACATGTACACATATAAATCTGTTCAAATCAACCCTAAAATAGAGCCCCTTACATAAACACACAATGCAATTAGAAAGAAATGGTCATCTCAATATTGCTGCACTAATGAGAACTGCCTCTATGAAATGACTATATTCATTTAATTAAAAAGCCCATTATGGATCCCATTCCAAATGCTGTTCATTAAACTCTTTTGAATAAATCTCATTTGTTTTAGTGAAATGTTTAGAGGTGTCAATTTTATTTGCACAAACAGGTTCTGAACAACAAGGTCTTTGTGAAATATAGGCCATCACTCAAAGAGGGGCTATTAATAGAGAGCTGCTTAAGTATGAAGGAAGTTTGCTTGTGAGGATGCATACGCTCACCACACCCAGTTACTCTCACTTGCAAATAAAACAAACCCAATAAACAGAAGGACTTCCAAGTTATAAGTGAGGAACAATGGAGGAAGATTTAAAATAACAACTGCTTGAAGGCATTTACAAAAAAAAAAGTGTGAGAGACCTTTATTAAACCACGGGATACCAACTCCTGTTAGCTGTTCCACTCTAAAAGTTTAGTAGAGACAAGGCACCGTAATTATTACAAGATAAACAGATAAGGTCAGCCACATCCAGATATATGTATAGTTCTGACTTGGTTTAGCTATGACAAGGTAAAACCAACAATACCTTGTCACCACTAGGCTTTTACAGTGCTATAGCTAATGTACATTAGTTTTTTCATGTTTAAACACACAAGCTTTTTTATTTAACAGTAGAGACAGAGCCCTAGTCATAACAGCGGTGAGGAGATAAAGGGAAAGATGCACACAACAATGTCGGACTTGCGTATACAGTTTATTGAATCTAGCACTGCTTCTAGCTTTGTCAACCTTGCACAGTGGAACCCTATATCTCAGTTGCAACCCAGATGTACTACAATCAGGAAATCAGGCCCTAAGTACTAAAGTCTTAACACACCAAAAGCTTCCTAAGAAGAATTTTTCCAACTATTTGAGTTGGCTTAATAAAAGATATCAGATTCACCCAAAGAACCTTGTTTGCCAGTGTTAAACATTAGACTTGAACCAGACATAACATATTAATTATTTATACAATTGTTAATTTTAAGACTGCCTTTTAAACAATGCCTCTATGCCCTGCGCACATAAAAAGTCTTTGGTATGCGTGCTGATGAAAACATGCCATGCCAGTGACCTTCATTCCAGGCCCCTGTTTCATGCCAAGCCGAGTGCACTTGTGGCAGAACATCAAGTGTCATCCACACGTACGCCCCACCAAATCCTAGCGAACCTGCTGGGTGGCATGTACAATTGGTGAATTTGGCTCAGAATAACTGGAAAGCACATTCTCAACTTTGAGTGCCTCAATCCATTATGTTGTGAGGCATGTCTGAGCACCAGCAAGAGCAGGTGAGAAAGAACGACATGCCCGTATTAAAGCCTTGTTTGTCCTTTAGTATCGCCAGTACTCAAGCCCTTTGTGTAGCACTATTAGTTTCCACAGATTCTGAAATCAGGATTACAAGAAACCGATTCCTACTTGTCTATTTTCCAGTCGGGGTATGTTTCCTACAGTATTTTCCTGTATACTTTGTGTAACTTACCTGTACTTAACAGACTGAAAACAGTCCAAGAGAGAAAGACTTGCCTGCATTTTCCTAAACATGGTCACAGTCTAGATGCGTCTAATTTCTCCTAAAGGCTCATCTCCTAGCCAGCTGTCTTGATTGAGAATGCTTTGTCCCCTGGCTCTCACTTCCTAAGTGCTGTGTCTTGTCCACAAAATTCAAATACAACATTGTGGCAGGGCACCATAGGTGCCAGCCACTTTAAGGGCCTGGAGCTGGCAGCTGACAGGGGCCTGATAAGGGCAGACATTTTGGACCTAGGGCTGCCCATATAA
>NW_005842314.1:732247-742237 GCF_000455745.1 Alligator sinensis
GAGTGAGGCCATAGACTCGCGCTTGTCTGGACTTCCCCTAACTGGTCCATGCTGGAGCCAGGACCAGAAGGGTCGAAGGGCTGGGGGCCCACCACGAGGAACGCCCAAAAACTGAGGGCCTAGGGCTCTGACTGGCCTGGAGGTGGGCTAGGGCTAGATGAGCCAAAGGTCCCGGGGGGACCACACCCGAAGGGAACATAGAAAGGATCAACACTAGGATTATGGAGCCCAGTGTGGGGGCCAGTGATTGTGAGAACATCTGGATGCCATCTGTGAGGCTTGGGCTGCGGTGTAGGGGAGGAACAGAGCTGCAGATAGTGCCCCCTGGCATCGGGCTGAGAAATGGGCAGCCTCCTGCTTGATTAACATCAATTAATTAATAACAAGGTGTGGTGGGGTGGAAGGCGGGTAGTTAGCTCAGAAACAGGTGGGTGGGCCACAGGGTAATAGGCCCCGAGGAGACCCCATTACAAACATCCACTGCATCAAAGTTGATTAATAAAAAATATGTAGCTAGTGCCAATTATTCTTTTGACTTTATTTCCCAAAGCATGAGAAGTCAATTTAGTAGGTAAGAAGGGAAAACAATGAAAAGACTTAGTGTTTATGGATATTTGGAAGGGAAAGGGGAAAGAAAGAAATTGTTTCTTTAAAAATTGAAAAAATTGAGTTGAAGTAATGGTACTTTTTGCATTAATAAAGGCACTTGTTTACCATATCCATTAGATGTTAATTTTGACAAGTGGTGGTGGTGGTGGGGGGGAATCTTTTAATATTAGTAGGAAATTTTCTATTAAATATTGACTGTAATGAATGTCCCAATTAGATATTGAGGTAAACAAAGGAAAATACACAAATTAAAAAATAAAAATAGATCCACATAAGGATGTAATGTCTAGAATGCAAGTTTCATAATCGTTAAGAAAATTAGGCTCTGGTTCAGGAAAGCAACATGTTTTCTCAATGGAGTTCAGCTGGAATGTTCAGTACATCTGCAAACTGTTAAGGGAATATTCATGAAAAGAAAAATGTTGATTTCACAAATGCAACTGTTAGCACTGAAAGCCTGATTCTAAGATTTGTATTCAGCCAATCAATGAACAGAATCAATACCAAATGACCTTCATGTCCACTGAAAATAGCTTGTCTTGAATATTTGTAAAAGACTGCTTGTTAACAAGCTGTAGATTGGAGTTACTTGGTAGACAATTTCAGACAATGCACATATTTGAGAAAATTATAATCTGCCTGCAAACAATATAGAAATAGAAAAATGAGGCTAAAGATAAGATCATTTATGAGTTTCTTCTACTTGGGTCCATTAACAATAGGCTACTCAAACAGAATTAGAGGGGGAAAAACAAATGCTTCTTTGTCTGTCTGTGCATTCATATGATATGAATTACTGAACGCGAACATTTTAAAATGAGGAAAAACTTCTACTCAAGGGTTAGATGATTGGTTTGACTTGGTGCCTTGTTTTCCAGGAGGTTCAAAGAGCTTAAGTAGTCAATCAGGGTAATTAAGTGACTCTAATAAGTCAAAATTAGCATGTGTCAATGGGTTTTGACAGGAAATATTATCTCCATTATATGCATGATTTCATAAGACTGTTCTTTGGTCTATTACTATGCAATGACACTAGGATTCAACCACTTCAATACAGCTGTGAATATCCTTTAATGTACCAGTTGTCTTAAAAGAACAGCACCAGTGAGCTGTTAAATAGCAGAGACTGACGTATTATTCAAAGATCACACCGCTCGAAACAAACACAGGGTAGAATATAGTTCAACAAGCATTAAGTCAGCTCTGGGGTGGAGGGTGGCAGTGCATAGGAATAGAGGATGGAAGAGACCTCCTGGGTCATTGAATCAAGTCCCTTACAATTTGAGACAAGCCCCTACAATAATCCGTCTCATAAACTGATTGAGTTCCATCCTATAACCTGTTTTGGGCCCCACTCTTCATAACGGAAAGCTCTTCCTGAATCTCACTGATCTGAGAGCTGGAAACACTCTAATTCCCAGCCTAGTTTGATTCATGACCAGTTTATACCTATTTATTCTTATGCCAATGTTGTCCTTCATCTTAAATAGCTCTTCCCCTTTCCCTTCTATTTTCTCTGCTGAAGTACTTACAGGCAGCAGTTGCCTCTCCTCTCAGCGTTCATTTTGCCAGGTGAACAAATCAAGCTCTTATAATCTTCCACAGCTTCACTGGACACAACAATGTTAACTAATGGTATGAGAGAAGAAGTGAAAAGCACAGCATCCTGATGAAAAAATAGGGCAGGGTTTTTTAGTGAGGAGGAATGTAAATTATTCAGGTTGGGATCTGGCCAAGAGCATACATAGAATATCCCTGTTATTGTGGAAACTGCCAAAAGATCATAGCAAGTGCAAGTGAGAGATAGTTCATTCACATCTCAATCCGCTCAGAAGCTTGGTGCATCCTTTATAAAATGTTGAGGTGCTTCCTTAAACTGCTGACTCAGAGAAAAGAGTGTCATTCAGAAAAACGAGCCACTTATTCCTGTGACACCTACCCCCACCTCCAAACCATTAAGGTCTTGTCTAACCTTTTCCCCCCACACCTCCCCCAACACCATCCTACCCCACTCCACCCCAAACATGGGTGTTTTATACCAGTGCAATTAAATTCCAGTTTTCCACTGGAAAAAAAAAGCAACTTGGGTAATGATGATCAGTGTCGTATTCTCTTGACTAGATAAGCCCTAATACATACCAGCAGAACTGCCCTTGTTTTGACAGCCTCTTTACTTGGAAACCCTTTCCTACAGACCTAGCATAGCAGTTTATACATAACAAAAGGAAGAGTGCTCTAAACAAATGGATAGACAAACAGGCAGTGGTATAGATTAAGTAATAAGGGTGTAACAGATAAACTCTTGAAGCACTTAACATTTAAAGCATATTGCATCTGATATGTTACCACTGTTTTGTCTGTCCCCCACATTCTATTCCAAGTGGAAGTGAAACCCTACCCATTTCATTCAGGTTTAAAGTTGCAGGAGTTTACGTCCACTCTACCAGTACAGAAATGATCAGACAGTTGCATCCATTCAGTTGACACATACTGCTGAGTAGTAAGTTTCCCACCCTTTGAAAAGGTCTAATGTTACATCTGTCCATAGCCTAAATGAAAGAAACAGATAACCTTTTCCATTCCCAAATGCCAATCTTCTTCCAGGCCTATTCCATGGGAAGCATCATCCAAATTTAAATCCTTGCTTATAACTCCTGCTCCATTCCCTGGAGTGTAAATGGATGCATCTCATCTCCTCTTTCCTTCCCCCAGCAGTCAAAGCTGCCATGCAACTGCCATGAGAAGCCTCATATAATAATTATAATCCTATGACTGGTGCATGTTGGTTATCACTGCTCTAAGCAGCTGAACAGCAGTGGTAATTGAACTAGGGGATCTGTCACCTTAATCAACCAGAGAGCAGGACAATTTCTTTTCAATGGGACATTAATTTCAGACAAGCTAAAATGAAACCTTTTAGCAGCTTAATGCACAAGGGGAAAAAAATTGCAGATGTCCCAGTAAACTCAAGCAGTTAAGGATAAAAGATAAAATAAGGGCTATCGTGGGAGGCAGCAGAGATGGAATTCATCCCACACATAAGGAATAATTAATTTATAGATTGCAGAGCCAGAAGAAAGATGTGTCAGGTCTTGTCTAGTATCTGGAAATAAGTCCATATCCTAGAGATAACCATTATGTATTCCAGGGAGTGTTTGATCTTGAAAAAAAGTTTTAACAGTTAAGGTCAATGACTTATAATTGCATAAAAAGAATGAATGAATGAATGTGTACAGAGAGGGTGTCAGGGTTAAAATGGTATATTGAACAGTAAACAGGCCCCCTATGGAAATGTCTATGGATCTTTACAAGAATTTAGCTCTTCCCCTGGGTTGGGCTATTTAAAGGAACTAGGTACTCAAATCCCACTGATATTTAATGGGATTCTGTGGGTGCATTTACATGTGCAATTAATGCAATGGAATAAACTCTGGCGCAAATTTGAGCCAGAGGAAGCTGGTCCTGGGAGCAGTGTCTACCTGTGCTCCTGGGACAGCAGCAATCTGAGCCAGGGTGAAGGAGGCCCCCAGCTGGCTGGGCTGACCGGGCACACTTTACACCCATGGTCAGTGTCTACACATGCATTTCAGGGCAGTAAATTACTCCATCATAAGATACTATGACTGTCATAAGTACCTAGACAGTACTATCTTACAGTGGAGTTAACTCATTTATCATGCCCTAAAACCATTGCACATTTAGATGGTGATGCTTTACGGTGGAGTTAATTAGTCTACTCTGCAGTAAACCACATGTGTAGATGCACCCTGTGAAATGGAGATTTACATCTTTGCTGTACAAACTAATTCAAATAACATATGGAAAGATGTTCTTTGCTACAGATTGTTCAGGTAACTCCCATTGGACACTTACATATTTACAAAATTCCAACAAGTCTATAGGTCTTTTTTTTTTATATGGGGTTCCTCCTCTTCTCACACATTACAAGATCTGACAACTCAGTGGCTTTTAGACTATGCCAGTTTAGTTCTTGTTAAGACAAAAAGGAAAAAAAATGTTATGTCTGCATCTGCAATAAATACTAATTTACTGTACTTATCTAAGTCAATGGGCAAGTTTTAAAGGACCGTCAAGGTATATATATGTAGTGAGATACTGCATTGAAAACTTTATAGCAGTTACTGTAGATCTTTTTATGTGAGTTGGAAATAGTCTGACTGAAAATTCACTTGAAATATTTTCAGGCTTGTGACAATTTATACTGGGAAACATTTTATAAAATGACCCACAAAATTTAATAACAAATAATAACCTTCCTATACGTTATCTGAAACATCATATAGAGTACAGCTGAACAGAGAATTACATCACTGCCATTACATTTTATAGGATAGTTCAACAAAACTCTGGAAATGGCATAATTTTCCTTTGAAATGTATGCATTTTGGAAATTTAGGATTCTACACGATGTAGACATAATTCATAGTTGGATTAACCTATACAGTTCTATTGGTTTCACATCATTTATACTTTGCAGGATTTTTCCTTAAGAAGAATAGCCACTTGAAAAAATAAAATCAGCACAGAATCATAGAAAAGCTAAGTTAGAAGGAACCTCAAGAGGTCATCTAGTCTAACCCACTGCTTAAGGCAGGATCATCCCTGTCTATCCTGTTCTTAGAAATATCCAAGGATGGAGATTCCATGACCTCTCTAGTCTAGCTTCCTGATCAAGTTTATATAATATCTGTAAATAACTATCTATAGAAAAAATTGAGCAAATACATTCTTTTCAATACTGCAATACTGCTTGTGTACACAGGCCTACTCCAGTGCCCCCTAAGAAGTGTTGTCTACTTTGGTAATTACCATTATATATGGGAATGTGTTGTGTAATTATGTCAGAGGACTCTTCTTTGTTACAACAGCAATACAAAATAAAAAACTTTAAAAAAGGGTGATTATAAAGAGATGAAGAGAACAGTGGTAACCACTGAGTGAAAAAGTAATACTGACACAAATATTACATTGGTTAGACTGCTGTAAACTTAGATACAGGTTTCTAGTACAGTTAGGAAAAAAAGCTTTGATGAACAGTAAATGTTCTGAAACGGAATTTCAGGAGGACTATTTGTGATGTCAAGTGGAATTTGGCCAATAGTCCTGACCTAGAAAAGACTGTATGCAGGGGAAGAACGTGGAAACTGTGAAAGCATGGTGTTTTCACATTTTCAGAACGAAATGTTTTGTTTCTGACATGGCAAAATTTTGTTTTGAAATTTTCAAAATGAAACTTTAACTTTTTGTTTTAAAATGGTATCTCTTAATTAAAAAAAACTGATTCATTACTTAAACAAAATGGTAAAAGAACTCAAAAAGTGCAGAAAGCATTTTGTTTCAGGCTAAATTAAACATTTTGGTTTGACCCAACCCAACTTCGTTGTATTGTTCTTTTTTTAACAAGAAAACCTCTCAAGCTCTAATATAGTATTAGATACCAATATGGAGAATGCAGAGGAAAAAAAATATCATTTTGGTAGGTAAGGAAAAGGAAGAAAGTTGATTTAGTAGATAAAGGACTGGACTTAAATTGACAAGACAGAGGCTGAATTCAAGACTCAGCATGAACTTCTGTGAGACTATACCTCAAGATTATATCTCCCTGGTTCAAGGGCGTTAATGTTGGTGAGACTCTCAGATAATCTAGTGATGAAAGGTATGTAAAATGTTGGCATAGGTGATTGTCTTTGCAATGACTATTCACTCATTTAGGGTAAATCCAACTCTCGCTGAAGTCAGAGGGAGTGATTAATTGGGCACTGGATTTGGCTCCACCCCTGCTGAAAAGGACTAGTTCCTCTAATATGACCCCTCACCAGCTACCCTGAATTTAGAGCAACCAACAATGAGTCCTTTCTCTGGCTAGCAGGAGGGGTTTAGCCCCTTTCTTACCAGATGATGCATTACGTCTGTAGCCCCAACATTTGAGATTAGATCCTTAAGGCATAACACTACTTTGTGAAACACAAGTTGTTGCTTGAAACATTGACTTTCCTAAAGCAAATGTGCAAATAGCTTTTTCTGAGGCATCTGCTTGGTAAGGTTTCCTTCCTCAGTGGCAAATAGCAAAAATTCCAGAAGATGGAAAGGTCACCACCCTCCTGATCATTAAATCTATGGGAGCCAGACATGCTACATGGGACTTAATGATTTCCCCATTCAGATGCAATTAGAGTTTTTAAAGCAGAAGATACAGCTCATAAGGGATTCTCAAGGTGCAAACATGATAAATCAGTAAAAGCTATGCAAAATGATGGAATATTACACAGGCCCGAGGGTGGGAAATGTGGCTTATTTATATTAACTCCTTAATCATTTCCTGGTATTGTGCAGTTACAAGGAGGAGTTGATGCATGGAAGGAAGTATTATTGCCTAATGTAACTTCATCAGAGGATCAGTCCTCATAAGCCCGGATATGTGAAGGAAATGACTAGAGAAGAATACAATTGCAGATATTATATAGCCATAAATACCCAGTACATGGACACCAAAGACTGGCAATCAAGTGGGGACCTCTTGTAAGGGCCCTGAGCATTTCAGAGTGCTTCCTCTGGTGCTGCTCTTGGGCTTTCACAAGACAGCCTGAGTTCGGCCCTGATTCAGCACTCAGGGACAATCTGAGCCCTCTACATTCATTAATTCTCAGTCCCTCATGTGCTCAAGAGCAGTGAGTGGGTAGGACTTAATTTGTCAGCAGCAGACCTAGGGTCAGGTCAGAAACCATATAAACATGCACCTCATCTCTGCATGGCTCAGCTCCGGGGTCTCAGACCTGCCCCCCAAGAAAGCTTGGCCTCCTGCACAGATGAGCTGCGCTTCCCAGCATTTTACACAAGCTCTAAATATGGGCCACTCCTGGATCCCTACAAATTTGAGTGAGGAAGGTTTCATTGCCAGGGTGTATGGAGCCAAACAGTTGTATAGCTGCTTCAGAAAGCTTGGAGGAAAGCTGGTAGGAAGAGGAAAACTAAGCCTCCAGGTCAGATTTCCAAAGCAGCTGGGGGAACTTTAGACACACAGCTACTTACAACTTGCAAGTAGCATGTTTAAAGTCCCTATACTGTCTCAAATATCATAGGTGGAAAAGGGAACAGTTCCAGCCACAACATACAGCTGATCAACCATGAGGCAGCTGTGAGCAAGGTTTCCCTGCACCACTGTTTTTGGCTAGGTGCAGATATTTAAAAAGCCCAAGACAGAATTGATCTAAGCTACAGAAAACCACGTAAGTGGCATAGTTTAGATCAGTAGCAAACAGAATATACGTTCACTCTTGGTGGTGTTGAGGGAGAAGGAGAGATATTAGTCTGGGTTCCACCATTTTTAAACCAGTCTACGTGTGCTGAACTTCTGTTCTGTTATGGGTATAGACTGGTTTCTAATCGCTTATACCTATAAAGGTGTACTTGCCTTTGTGTCAAGTACAGGATCACAGCAATAAACAACCTGGCCTCCTCAGCTAATTTCCCTGGTCTCTAAACATTTCAGCCTTTTTCTACAGGAGGTGTTGGCCTTGTGTCCAGTAGCACAGAAACCATTTTCAACTCCAAAATAGACCTTAAAACTAATTGTAACCTTACAGTGTTGTTCCTTTCTTTTACAGATGACTGACCTAACGCTCAGTATTTGGTTTAAGAACTGACTTTTCCAATTTTAAAGCATTCAGACTCAGGATATTAGTCTGTCTTGTGGCCTGAGACCACACAAGAGCTCTGAGAAGAGCTGAACCCACAACTCAAGTGAAAGCAAGAAACTGCCATAAAGAATTAATAAGTGTGTGGGATCTTCAATAAAAGATATTGGATTTACCCAAAGAACCTTGTCTGCCTATGTCCTTAGACCAACACGGCTACAACCAACACCCTTGGGATCTTCAAGAGCACTTGAATTGATTTGAATCTCCTCTCACGGATATCAGTGAAGCCGATCTCCCCCCAATCAGTCCCCTTTTCAGAAAATCTAATACTTCTAGAAGTGGCTCTAAAAAAAAAGATATATCTGGATGCATTTGGGAACACTTTTCACCACTTGTATAAACAATATTCAATTACCTGTATGTAACATTTGTTTGTGTGTCTTTCTGTGGGTTTGTGGTTGAACCTAAATCAGCAGTTATGTATGTATGCTGTTAGATGAGGATCATGGGGCCACCTCCCCATTCTGCTTTGGCCCTGTTAGTCCAAAAGGGATAAAATGTGGCCAAAATAGCTCATGGGGAATATCTCTGGAGGTCACAAGGATTCTGGTTTGTTTGCTGCAATGTAAAGGGGAGCAAGCCAGAACAGGGAAGTAATCTGTGGTCAAGATATTCTAGTTCAGCAAATGACCCTCACAGGTCTATTGCAGCCAGAATATAAATTAATTCAGTCCTCTGGCAACCCTGAGCCACCTTTGTCCATATTGTTGTTGCTACATGGCACAAAGCAATGGAAATCCAGACCCCTCATTTCCCTGAAGTCTCTGTTTTTCTACCATGTGGTAATACTAAATTCAGTAAGGTATCATATTTTGGTGCTCAATTCAGTGACCCCTTTTTAACTTGATTTCTCAGTTTCCTAAGAGACTGCCATGACTACTTGTATGCAGGAGGAGGAACGAGCAGCCTGTAATTGAAAAAAGAGAAGCCAAACTCCTCAGACAGATCTTATTATTATTCACAAGTTCCCTAACAATAAATCCTCAGCCTATAAGTACTTTGGGTACTCTCTTTTGTGTCAACTCAGCAGTTTTTCCTTAGTTTGATTAACCCAGTAGGGCTGGAATGATGAGCATTTTTACATTCATAAAGATCTGTGAACTAAGATTATTGGCAAGCTAGTTTCTTTTCCAAATTCCTAGCTTCACTCGGTGTTTTAGCAGCTATTTTGTGTGCGGGCCGGCTCCCAATCCCATCCTTGCCATGTGCGAGCCGGGCCCGTCTTTGTGCACGCAGGCTGTGGCCAGCAGCCCGGGCACGCGGGGCTGGAGAAAACCGTGGGGCGGTAAGGTATGCACGAGCTAGAATCAGTTACGGAGGCGTAATGGTTGATTGAAAAGATTATTTACTTATACCGAAGATGGTCGCGGTGTAGGCTGGACAGCTTTCCAGGCACAGCTCCACTTGAATCCTCGTTGGAGGACTCTGACAAACTCGGTTCTTTGACCCCGGAGTGGATTAGGCTCCGCAGGTTCGGCAATTCTTTCCTCACGGAGTAGCTGAATCTCCGTGGGTTCTGTTCGGTTCCCAGGTCCCCCGGAGCTGTTAAGACTCCGTGGGTTCGAAAATTGGGTATATAGGATAGGGATACGTCTAGGATTGCGCTCGGCGACGGGGAGAGGCCAGAGGCTGGTTGGGCCTCTGTTGGGTTCTTTAGAAAAGT
>NW_005842314.1:742331-756676 GCF_000455745.1 Alligator sinensis
CCCCCCCCCTTTGCCCCGACAAAAACCCCACTCGCCACCCGCCACATATGACGGCCAATAATGTGGCCCGAATCTAAATACAAATGGTGGGAACTCCTCCGCAACATGCATCACCACGATGCAAAAGAAATGCACCATGCAAAGAAGGCCACAAACGGCAGGAAATACTCTTTTGCACGCGGGTTCTCCTATTGCAGCAGAACACTCCACTGTGCAAAGGAGCTGCAATTTAGCGGAAACATAATCTAGCGGCGCCGAAGCACACACAAACAAAAAACCACAACTTTGTGTTGTGACATTTTGGTTGCTCCCAAATACAAATAGAATAAGGCCTGCACTTAGTAAGAAGCATTAATTCTTTGCACTGCAACCCATTTGTATCACTTTGCTGCAATTCTGCGTTTGTCACCAGAATACAAATGCCATATGGGAAGCACCTGATCACTTACCTAAGAAACTGTAATTTTTCTTGAAGGCTGCTACTGCAATGAGTCAAGAGATGCAAACAATTCTAACTACAGGAGGGTTCAGAATAGCAGTCTGGAAAATGCGAAAGTTACACTACTGTATGTATCTACATGTGTGCTTTACGTCATTTGACTAATTAGCTCTTTAGTAAAGTGTCACACAGACTACATGTGCACCTGTATTAGGGCGTGGTAAACTAATTAACTCCATCATAAGATAGTACTGTTGGGGACAGTACTATCTTATGGCAGAGTCATTAAGTGCAATCAAATCCATGTATAGACAGCAATCACCAGGCACACATTGTGGCCCATCAGTCCAGCCAGCTGGAGGCCAGACCGCCAACTCCCGCCAGCTCCTCTGCCACATACCACCACCACCTGGAGCCTAGGGCTAACCTCCTGTGCTGCTCCTCCCTTGCTCAAGTTGCTGCTGTCCTAGGTGCTGCTCCAGAGTTTATTGAGTCACCTTAATAGCATATGTAGATGCAATCAGTAGCACCCTACTGAGATTGGGACATTAGGGACACCAACCAAGCTACAAACATTAGGTACTGTTCAAAGCAGAGAGCAAGAAACTGTCCTTACAACAGCCAATTATAATCTACATAGTTGTGATAGAGCAAGGGTGAAATGACTTGCCCACGGTGACACTGTAGTTAAGTGACAATAGAAACAGAACCTAGATCTCCCCACTCCTAGTCAGTTCATTAGCCACAGGACCTCATGTACCTACATGAACACAGATAAAAGTAAAGTAATACAAAGAGTACTTAGAGAACACTGGTTAGGAGAAAGCCAAAGGGGTAGTATACAACATCTGGCAGTCCTTTGGGTAACTGTCTTATATAAAAATTATTAAACATAGCTAGTGATTTATGCCTGATGAATTGTATCCACACTATGAATTTTAAACAAAGAGCCTTTACTGTGCCCTGGGTGGGGATGTACCAGGCTTTTAACAAAGGATTCTGTTCACAGGGGATTCTTTATGCAGTCCAGTCATGCATTTTCTGCATAAGTTTTGTATCACCAGATCAGGCAAGCTGGCACTTCCCACAGAATCTGAAGAGGGACAACCTCCTGTTCTAAGGTACACACAGAGGTGTATATAAGAGTTGAAACTATGACTGTCCTTGACTGATATGGCTTCTTCTCCCTTCCTAAAGCACAAAAAACACTGCAACTTCTTTAGAAGCAGGTGGCCAAGGCATTTTGGAAGAGCAACTCCTGGACTATCAGGGCTGCATAGGCCAGTGGTTAATAATAATGTACAAATGTTTTGGTAAGATTATTTCTAATCAGGTGCCCTGCCTTGTATTGTCCATCTCTGCTCTGCCACTGGTGCCCAAAGGATGGTAAATAGAAGCTTTGGACTTACTAAGCCTGAGTTTCACAGAGGCTGAGAGCCTTCGGTAATGTTGACATGGAAGACAAGGTAACCTGCTACTCATATGAGCCAGGAGCAGCTTGCTTCTTGGAAAAAAGGGAAAAAAACAACAACAACATTACACCTGTGCCATGGGAAAGTAAAAGGGTATATGACTACAGGGCTGTGCACTCTTAAGTATTGTGGGCTGGCCTTGGGAACTGATGAGGACCAAGTTAAAGCAAAACCAAGAAACCTCAGAAGTTTAATAGTGGCAGAGAACTCATCCAGCCATGGCTCAGAACCTGACCTGGTCTTCTTCACATTTGAGAGATCAAAAGAAGAAAATAATTAAATGAGAAACATTTTGGCCTCAAAAGCCTGAAAGGTTAATGAAAGAGGATAGAGTGTATAATTTCTACTGAATGAGGCTTTACAGTTGCATTTAAGCACTGGAATATGTATTACAGAATGATGCATTGCCTTCTTCCCTATATAACCATTATAACATACACCAGACAATACAGGCTGCCAGCCCTTGCATAAGAGGAAAAGAAGGAGTGACAAGTACTAGCTGTATATTAATATATCACAGCTGGCACACTATTATTTTGTCCTAATGTCCTCTGGGGGAATTGTTTTTAAGCTCTGCAGATACGGTTCAGAACACTGTCACTTGTCATACAAAATGTAATGCCTGTCCAAATGCTGCATGCAAACATCTGTTACGCTCTTCTCCCCTGGCTTGAAATATCCTATAATGTAAATCTGCCAAATCATCACCTGTGTCCCAGCAGGAGGATTTTGCTAACTTTTAAACTCTTTGGGCCAAATTTACAAATGATGCATAGGGAATGCTGCAAGAGATACTTAGGTAAGCTTTTGTAACTCATGCACAAAGGAGCTGGAAGACAGGCATGTAGCAAGAAGAAAAACAACTGCCAGGAGGTTATAAGTCAGTGCAAGTTAATAATTACAGTTCTGCATCCCTCATTCACATAGGTAATCATTTTAATTACATTTCTGTTCAACTATGGATTTCTTGTCCTTTACACTAAGACAATACCTGAATTCAAAGCACCCTGAAGTCAACAGAAAAGTTGATCTAAATTACGCCACTTGCAGAAAACCATGCAACTTAGACCAATTCCACCTCAGGCTTTTTGAATGTCTGTACCTAGCCACTACCTACAATTCCCATCGGGTGAATTGCAGAAGCAGAAGAGTCACACCCACCCAAGGGTACCTACAAAAGTAGTCTAATGAAGCCAGTAAGATCACTCACATGTCAAGGAAAAGGTTGGTCCAGTGGTAAAAGCTAGAGCCTGACAGTCAAGAGAATCCCTGTTCAACATCCCATTCCACCTTAGGCTTCCTGTATGACCTTAGGCAAATCACATAGTTTTTCTGTGCCTCAGTTATCCATCTGATTTATAATGTAAAGATGTGGAAGAATGCATTTCACAGGGTTGTTGCAAGGAAAAATCCATTAACTACTGCTTTGTGCTCAGATGCTAAGATAGAGTAGATATGTACATCCCTCTGAGAGGACTAAGGACTGATCTTCCTATTACTGACATCAGCAGAAATGAAGAGAGGAGTTTGAACAATACAAAACTAATTAAAAAAAAACAAACAAGGCTGTGAGCACTAATATTGGCCATCCCACACACTGGCTCTCACAACCTTATATTTCTGTAAGAGAAAATCCTCATATCAGTTACAGGCACTTAAACCCAATCAACTCTCTTCAAGTTAATAGAGTTAACTTCAAGATTTACACCAATGTAAGTAACAGCAGAATTTGGCCATTAATGGTAAATTAGATTATCTTAGATACAAGAGAAATTACCGTTATGCAAGTTATATTACTTCACATAACATCTCGGAAATGAGACTTAACATCAAATTCAGATGAGGATTAAATCAATAGCTAGTGAACTGAATTTAATGGATTAGCACTCAGTAATACTGGCTCATAATTTGCCATTTGTTGATACTTTCCCCACCCCAGATTCTTAGAATCATAGAAAGTTAGGGTTGGAAGGGACCTCAGGAGGTCATCTAGTGCAACCTCCTGCTCAAAGCGGGACCATCCTCAACTAGATCATCCCAGCCAAGGCTTTGTCCAGCTGGGTCTTACAAACCTGCAAAGACAGAGATTCCACAACCTCTCTGAGTAACCGGTTCCAGTGCTTTACTACCCTCCTAGTGACAAAGTTTTTCCTAATATCTAACCTACACTTCCCTTGCTGCTACTTGAGACCATTGCTCCTTGTTCTGTCATCTGCCACCACTGAGAACAGTCCAGCTCTATCCTCTTTGGAACCACCCTTCAGGTAGTTGAAGGCTGCTATTAAATCCCATCTCAGTCTTCCCTTCTCCAAACTAAATAAGCCCAATTCCTGCAGCCTCTCCTCCTACATCACATGTCCCAGCCTCCTCACGATTCTCACTGCCCTCCATTGGACTCTCTCCAATTTGTCTACACAGTACCCCAGATGTGGCCTCACCAGTGCCAAAGAGAGGGCAAGAATCATTTCCCTCAATCTGCTGGCCACTCTCCTACTAATGCAGTCCTGTATGCTGTTAGCCTTCTTGGCAATGAGGGCACACTGTCGGTTCATAATTCTTGTGTTTGAGTCTTGTAAGGCACTATTGTATTTTATTGAAAATAAACTAATTCTCAGTAGGCAAAAGTATTTAGAACCAACTTCAGGGTTAAACAAGCAACTTCCAATTCCTGGGAAAACTACATTCCAATTTTTTTTTAAAATTTCCCAGAAATAAAAGCAAAAAACAACATTTTGAAAACTTGCCTGCTCCCAGCATACATAAATCAAACTGTTGTTGATCAGATATACTGAACGTCTAAAGGTACAGCCCATTAATAAATCTATCCCAAGTGATACAAAAGGCAGTTTTTGAAAATAGATTTTACGATACTCTGGAACAAAAATGTTGGTCTCTCACAAGATAGCAGCACACACTACCCCCAGCCCATAATCCTGACACTTAAACATCTCACTATAATTCAGCCTTTCCTTACAGTTCATTAACTTCTTTCAAAAGCAGGAAAGAAACCAGGAAAACTCTGAAGAGCATCAATGGGATTTGATATACGTTATAGTAAACAGTGGTTTCTACTGTTCAATATTTTCTCATTTTGTTTTCTGTAAATCAGTCTCATTACATTAACATACATATCGGGATATGATCTGAGAATCAGGTAACAAATATGAATAATAAGCTTTCGTGAGACTGTCATGAAGAGCTCACTCCCTCATTTTGAAGAGAATTTTGCACTGGCAAAAGGGATTGGAGTAACATGCTTTTTAAAAGCCAACCATGAGACAAATGGAAAATTTTTCAGAAACACAAGAGTAGTTAACTCCCAGTGACTTTCCAGTTTTGAGGTGTTCAACTCCCCTAGACTAGAGTCTTTTCAAAATGTATCTATTTATTTTATTTATCATTATTTATATATTTATCAAGGTAACTCTATCAAGTTAGCTTTAAACTATATAATTCAAGTTCCAGAAACAGTCTAATTGCAGGAGCAGGATGCAATAATTTACATTGCTGAGAGGGAGGATAAATTAGAAGTAGCTCCTATAAAGTTAGCTTAGTTATCTCTGTGCTATACTGCAGATGCTACACTGCCGTCTGCACTGCAGCCTTACCCTAAGGTCTCCTGAAAGTACTCCTGAAAACCACCTGGTAAAGAATTCAAAAGCGCCCAAAAGTCCAAACCTGCTTCCACTGATTTACATGGTCATTTTATATTAAGCTTCAATGGGAGCAAAACTGAACTGTTTTGAAAATCCAGGTCCCATTGGGCAGATTTTCAAAAAGGCTCAGTTATGTTCAGCCAGTAGCAGCTGCTGGGTGTAGAGCAAGCTGAAAATCTGTCCCAGTGATTTTTTAAAATAGGCTAATGTAATATGGTCACATCTACCTCTACTGTCTGGATCTAGCAACTACACTACCACACTGCTTGACAGCTAATGGAGCTATTCCTTTAACTCATGTGACAGTCAGAAGGTCTCAGATTCAATCGTCTGGGAGGCAACCATAGCTCCTTATAATATGATTTATCAACAGCATGAAAAGCGTGCCTTTGCATGTCCCCAAAAACATGACACTGATGTAAGCAAAAAGCAACTAATAATAATACAGCGATAAATAATTAATTAAAACAATGTACTTTGCCTACTGGCACAATCCCTCCATAGATCTCAAAGCACTAGAGCATCATTACTGATTCAAACTGCCCAAAGAATTGATCTTTACTAAAGTATGTGGGGTTCCTAACAGCAGACGTAGCATAAAAGCACATTGCCCCAAGCAAAGAAAGAAAGCCTGGCTTTGTGTCATGGCTACCACTGTACAAAGCAGTTTGAATAAGAAGGATCAGAGGAGAAGTTTGATGGAACTATTTTCTATGCACCCATTATCTATCTACATGAAATGTATTTTCTGAGTGGACAGGATGAGATACATTAGCAGACAACAGCAGGACACTATTCTTGTCCTACATGTAGCGTGGCTCAAATGCGATCTGAATGGCTCCCTAGCGTTTGAATTTATAGTCTACTTGGGGACATTGAGTATTGTGTCTCACTATAAAGAACTAAAAGCATTGCAATCATTGTTTATAAATCTTTGAGAAAAATACATTTTCCTAGCTGCAACTATGACAACAGGCAGCCCAATATTGAGCTGGGATGCATAGTGTAATATACAAAGTATTTGTTATTTTTCCAGGTTCTGAGCTGGTTTATTAGAAAATGTGGGGTAATTAGACTGCTCTCCACGTATTTACTCAGTATGAATAGGTTTCATGTACTGGAAAGTTACCGAATGGACACCTGAAGTTTTGCTTTTACTTAATTGATGTTAGGAAAAGCTTTGAAATTAAATCCAGAATTCAAACCTCTGTGAACTTTGATGGAGGACTGCTTTAGATCTAGGATTGGTTATGAAGTTTACAGCTACCTCCTTCCCCACCCACTAAGCTAAAATGAGCCAAGTCAACTCATTCATGGTCAAGAACTTGTGCATGTTCTGGATGCAAGTCTTGTAAATGACTCTTCAACAGAGGAAGTTTAGTTTTGTTTGCTGCACCAGCTTACCTTGTTGTGACTCCAAGGCAACGCTATGACTTAGATGTTGTTATTCCTGATTTACAACATAGCAGGAATAAAACGATTTTGGTTCTGTGCCACCATCTCTAACAAATAGAAATAAGCTTACTTTTATTACTAAATGTTTGAACATTTTAACTTCTGGAACTAGTATGTTATAATTAATTGTGCTACTTGTGTCATCTGTTTGCCCATATATAGCATGCTGTCATTCAAAATGAACATTTTATGGAAGAGGTAGGAGTGAAATGGTCATTTTTCTCTGTACTTTACCAAAAAAAATAAAGGGGCCAGTGTGACCTATTAACCATTATAAACATTGATCGATCTGATAGCTGTTACTGAATAACAAAATTAAGAGAGTGAAACGCCCATGTCTCTTGGCCACACAATTATATAGGGCTAGAATCTGATGCCTTATTTTCCTTAGATGTGACTAAATCATCTTTCTTCTCAGATATCCGCTCTTCATTCTGGCTAGGGAGAGACATTACACATAAACTGGTATAAGTGAACAGAAACTGGTTCAAATCTGTAACACAACAGAAGTTCAGGGCACATAACTGCTTTCAAAATGTCCGAAACCAGTTTCAGACAAAACTGGATGGGTATAGTATCAGACTTAACTGATTTAGGTTAAATTGGTTCATTCAACTTCTGTCCCACATCTCCTCCAGATTCAACTTAACTCCCAGTCCCCCAGCATCCCAGGGTGCTTTGTAATGCTCCCGCAAAACCTTACTCACAGGGTGGGCAGACTAGCCTTGGCCCAAGTTGTTTGCTTTAGCTCAGCAGGGAGGCATGCTCTAGAGCCCCCCAGCTTTTGGCCTGGGCTATTCCAGATATGTGGCTGCATGTCCTGAATCACAAAGGAATGTCTGTTTACTTGCTTATTGATTCAACCTACACAGCTTAAACTAACCTGCAAAAATTGAATCAATTCAGCCTTGGGCTTTTTGACTGCCTGTACTTCGCCCAAGTGGCTACGTTCTCTCTCTTTGCTCTCTTTCCAACATAATTACTTAACATTCAACCTTGTCCACTTAATTCTGGTTTAGATTTTGTCTCCAAATGCTGTACCCAGAGATATTCCACATCTTTGTACGTGGAAATCCTGCATGGCTGGGGCTCATCTGTCTCTGCAGATTACACTTCCTTCTCAGTCCATGCTGAGTTAGCACCAGAGCCATTTCTATATTGGTCTTAATGGAGATTCCTAGCACAGCTTGTAGAATCACTGGAAGGCATATAACAACTGAGAATCTGTGTACAAACTACCTGCCACTGGGTTTCTAACATTTGCATTTTCCCTGATTTGTGCCACTATAGTAAAAAATACCACCTTTGTTAAACCTAAGTCAAGTATTTGCATTCACCTAACTATGTTTATCCAGAATATTATTTTCACAGCTGCTAAGAACATCATTACCAACTAAACAGCCAGTCTAAATTATTAAGTAAACAGAACAATTTATGTTTCTGCAATACTCAATATTCCCCATCCAAGCTCTGAAATCAAGTATGCTAGACATCAGGCCCTCTTCCCTTGGACCAATTTCAAGATCCAGTATTTTATCATCATTTGTTCTCAGATTATAATTGTCCATTGACTTTGATTAAGCTCTTCTTAGACTGAGCTCTTGAGCACAGAGAGCATTTCCCTCCCTTAAATGCACAGAATAGCTTGCTTTGTAGGTGTTGTTCCCTCTCCTTACTCTTCATTATTCTCTTATTGCTGAATTTGTTTTTCTAAAAATAATTTCTGAAAACTTCCCTTTGCTGTCCCTTTTTTCCCCATTTATTCCCAGTCTTTACCATCAGAGATGGATGTTATTCTTCATTATGTTTCCTTTTCTAACAACACAGCCTTCAAAATTGGAAGTAGATCAAAATGAGGAAATGCTTTGCTGCTTGAAATGTGCCTGTGAATTTGAGGCAGGAGTCTATGCTACTTCTCATACCAAATAATCAGCATTTCAAATAATCACCAGGGATTTCTGGGTGCCCAATTAAAACCAAACAGTCTTCCAAAAGGCAGAGCACCCACAACTCCAACTGATGCCAGTAATAATTTACATGAGTTCAGAACATCTAGAAGTCCAAGCTGACACTACTGGAAGGTGATCACTCAGGAATAGAGTTGCTTCAAAATTAGACATAAGTTATGAAAACTTGGGCTTTTTTGGTTTCTGTGGCACTTCCAACATGTTACATGCTGTACAGACATAAAAGACAATGTTGTAGCATAGGAATACAAAAGAAAAAGTAAAATCTCTGTATTTAAATCCCACAAAACTTTTTTTTTTTGTTCTGTAAAGAGGTCCTATGGAGATTTGGGTAAAGACACATATAAGTCTTCTTTCTCTAGTATTTTTATTCGGTTTCTGAAGCTGTCCTATAAGGTATGTTCCTGAATGGCAGACTGAATCACACTAAGTTTCTATAAGAAATAAGCAGTCTTCATAAGTATGGTTCTGAATCAGCAAGATGCTTCAGCATATGTCTCCATTGTCACGAATTCTCTGCTCCAAACAAACCGAGTCTGTAATAGGGGCTGCACAGGCAAGGAAAAATAAAAAAATTAAGGTTTCATTAGATCTTCATGCTTCACGGTAAAGGCTTGGACTGCTGCCCAAAATTGGGCTTGTGATGAAGGTGAAAACTTGCTACTGTTTGATGATATTGTCATTAGCTTCACTTCATGAGATAGCCCTTTTGTTGGCTGCTGCTGAGAATGACATCTAGCCACTTGGGTCATAGCTAGATTAAGTTCATTATTGTTCAAGCAAGAAAGCCCATTACCAGGCCAACAGTTATCCAGCTGCCTTTTTATTTGCTTTCTTTTTTACGAGTGAGCATCAAATGCCTGTCTTGACTCATAGCATTATGAGACAAGCATTATCCTTGGATATTAAGAACCTACTGGAAAACTTAACGTTGTCCTCCCTGGCATGGTTTGACTCACCAGTGTAAATAGGAATTGTTTGGGCCCATCTTAAACCTGATACAGAAGTCTGCTCTAACTCCAACGTGAGCAAAATTTGGTCCTTGGAGAATAAGGACTACTGAGGCCTCCTGTGCAATTATCAAAAGAACCTATATTCACTTATGCAAGTCTTACATTTGGGCTAGCTCACTGCACCAACCAGTGGCTTCAGCACAAGAATCCAGGACCAGAAAGGGCAAGAGTGTAAATGAAGAACTCGCTTCTCTGAGGAGATAAGAATAAAGTGAGATTTTCATCCTGGAGAGCTTAGCTACATACTCCTGACTTCACAGGTTGGTCAGCAGTTCCCTCAGTAAGGCAGGGAACTGCTACCCCCTACACTGTCTAGTTGTCTCATAGCTCTCTACCTTGTTGGTAGACACAGCTGACCACATGGCCTAGGTAGAATGCTTGGGCATATCAAGAGGGGAGTACGGAGTAGTATTAGGGAGATGCTTTTATTTTGCATATGCTATTGGTGAGGCTGATACTGGAATACTCTAGTTCTGGTGTCCAAATTTTAACAGATGATGCTGAAACATTAGATAGGGTACAGAAAAAGAGACACAAAATGGTCTGAAGGTTGGAGAAAATGCCCTACAGTTAAGAGATTTAAAGAGCTTTTTCTGTTTAACTTATTAAAAAGAAAATTGAGAAGTGACTAGTTTACTATGTATAAGTAACTTCAGGGGAAGAAAATATCAGGTACTAAAGGGCTTTTTATTCTTGTGGAGAAAGTCATAGCAAGAACCAATCACTAAACTAATTCAAATTAGATACAAGGCACAAAATGTTGATGCTTCTGGTGATTAACCATTAGAACAAAGTCCCAGGGGCATCAAATCAAGACTGGATGTCTTTCTGGATGGCATGCTTTAATCAAACATAAATTATTGGTCTCAACACAGGGTGACAGATATGGCTTGTCTATACAGAAGATTAGATGATCATCAGATTACATGATCTAATGGTTCCTTCTACAGTGTTCATAATTTTAACACTAAATTGTTGTGCTTTACCTTCCCTTTTCCTTGTGCCTTTTAATAAACACAGCCCATTTTAGTTCAGCTCCTGAAATCCCTGAATGTAGACTAAAGAGATCATTCACATTACAAATTGTACCATCAAATGCACATATTACTGCTTTATGATACTTCTGCTTAATAACAGCAAAAACTACTAGCTCGTCGAGAGTGTTTTTTATCTCTCCATCTTAAAAGCATCTTGCTTTGCAAATGCACATGATTGCACTTATTTTGAAACATTTTCCAGGATGGCCACAGAGCCAAAAACTTCATTCCCTTGTGCCTTGGATCAATAATAGTGGAACAAAACAAAAAGCAGATTATTTTCCCAGTGAATACCTGATGGTAAATACTTCTTAACATCCTCTGACCAGTACACACACACAATGACCATAAATGCTATAAATACTATTTACCATACACAGGCCAAGCGTGTGTGCGTGTTACAAGTGTGTGCTTTTGGCTGTTTTGAATGGGGGGGAGGTATGTGTGCTTTTATGTGGGCAACATGGTCCCTATTGTTCTGGGGTCTGTATCTGGGTCAAAATATGTAAAATTCTCTGGCCTCATTGGAGAGGAAGCAGAAGATTCCCTAGACAAATAGAGTAAGAGAAAGGCTGGAGTGTGGCACTCCCTAATTGGAGAAGGCTTGGGTGATGCCATGCCAGGAACATAAGAACAACTCAGCTATGGGGTTTTTTTTCTTTCTTTTTCCTGGGGCTGCTAATTGCTGCACAGCTGGATTGGGAGCCAGAAAAACTGCTTCCCATGGGGAGGGCGGGGGTCTCCCCCCTCTTCACTGGAGAGGCAAGCAAAAGCTGTGTAAAGTGAAAGCCTCAGGTACAGAGGGGAAAAAGTCTGTCTCGGAGTTTGAGACCCCTATTTTCTCCCTCTTTCCCCTTTTATTTCCTTGAATGGGAGAATACCATGGGGGTATTAATCCCTGGAACAAAGTGATCAGAAATGGAGTCCTGGTAGTTTTGCTGGCAGTTTTGGCCACAGAGTCCTTAAGTGGGATAATACCATGAGGTTATTAATCCCTGGAGCAGATTGACCAGGACTAGGTCCTGACAGTTACTGGCCACATGGCCTCCTCTGTGTTGTAATTGTAGTGTCTCAGCACTGTGGTATAGCTGGGACTGGATGTCCAGGCTACAGGCATAGGCCTGGGCCCTTTTTTCTATTTTGCAGCTATCACGTTTCAGCCGAGCTCTGTGGCTGAACCCCAGCCATACGTTTACCTGGCAGATATGAGCCAGGGTGAATCCTGGCACAGTTTGAGCCAGGGTGAGACCTGGCACTTGTTGTTGATCCAGGCCTCAGTTCAGTATAGGCCTGCCCGGTTCAGGCCCAGTGAGATAGACTACAAAAGGAGGTCCAGGCCTATGTCTCAACCAAGTGGTGTGGTTGGGCACTAGTTGCGGTTCATGCCCAAGCCAAGATAGGCTTGATCTTTCCTTCAAAGTTTTTTGTAGTTTTCTGATGAGCAGAGCTGGGATTGGGACTAGGAATTTGGGGAACATGGGGAATTTGGGCCTAGGAACTGTGGCTATTGAAAGCCACAGTTAACCCTTCAAAGCCACCAAGCAGAAGTGGAGGTCAGCACTCTACTACTTGTCCTTGTGCAACAGATCCCCTTGCAACGCAGAAGGACCCATGCTCTCAAGCACCTCCCCATGGCACAATGAACCCAAGAAGCAGCTCATAGGACTCTCTGGTGTGGGCCCCCCCCCCTCCAGCCCATAGCTGAAGGGCAGGTATAGGGGTGCAGTCCCCAGAGCTATCCTATGGGGAGCCCCAAGTCCCAGACAGGACATGGGTGAAGCCTGCCCCAAGAGGGTGCCACCTATAGACTTTGTTTTGTAGATAATAGTATTATAAAATTATATTTAGCATTTTCTTGTGGGTTTTTTTGTTTTGTTTTTATTCTTTGTAATAAATTTGGGTTTTTGTGTTTTTGTGAGAAAAGGGTTTTGTTTATATGGAATGCCCCAGCAAATTGAGTGTTCCCAGATTTCTGCATGGGGGCTCAAGCCACTGGTATAGTTTATGGGGTACCCTGAAATGTGAACCCGGCCCTTTTTGCTGCTGACTGGTACCTGGCAGAAGGGTTACACTGTGTTCTATAACAACAGTACTCCTTCTTTCAAGCTGTTTGGGTATCTCCTTTGGAATACACATGCCCAGTCTTGAAATACTGCTAGCATGAAAAGGAGCGCATGTAATGCACGCTAGGCCAGGGTCTCTTGTGCCATTTTTTTAGACAATTTCAAGCAGCTGCCAAAAAAAGATCTCAGCAGGAGCTGCAAATCCTTAAGGGCCTGAGCCTCCCCTTGTGTTTTGTATAACCCTGAGTATATAGTGCTCTGAATGTTAAAGCAGAGACATCTGTTCATATGCGAAAGGGGGAATGGTTTTAGGAAGCACCTGGAAGGTATGAAAAAGATATAAAAAACATTACTGCCTATCATATTATTTAAGTAGGGTCAAATGATACAAACAGCTTCAACAGAAGCTTTGCATAACAACAGAGAGCAGAATATTGATATCTTTATACATATCAAAGGAACCTGTTAAGTAAAAACAAGCAATAGCATCATTCAAAATGTGTTACCCAAACCTAGCATTGTCCACTCACACAATTTCAGCATCAGTCTTGCACCATCTCCTGAAGTCATGGTATAACGTGAGAATATTAGTTTTCATAAAAATTAAACAGGAGGTATGGCAGGGTGGTACCTTAGCAACTAACAGGTTCAGAGAGGCAGGAAACACAGAAAGAAGCAAGACATTTCTGGACTCGAATGACTAAGAAACCAGGTAGCTAATATAGAAGGACATTATTTTTCAAATGTCATCATTTTAAGGCACATCTAATGTGTTTGGTTTTTTTTTAAAATCTTATGATTTTGAACACCTGGAGTTAGCACAAGGCAGTGCTGCTCTATGAATGGGGCTTCTAGATGCTAACACAATACAAACAGCAAGACACTCATGTGATGTCAACCCCATAAATCTCAGTGGGAGTAGTGAATATTCAATGCTTTTTAAAAAGGGCTCAGAATCTCCACAGATTGGTCCCTCAAATTGTCCAATCAGCTGTGCATCTAATTACAAAATACAATGTACTGTCAGACTTGCTTTCCAAAAGTCACAATGGAGCAGTTCCCAAACTGTGGGTAGCGACCCCAAAAGAGGTTGCAACATCAGCAGACGGGGTCACAATAAACGGGGACCTGGGGGCACAGGTGACATGCTGGAGTGGGGCACAGGCGACACTGTGGTGGGGGGGGCAGGGGAGCAGAGGTGATGCAGCAAAAAGGGGGGGGGGGGGCAAGGCGAGATGGCAGG
>NW_005842314.1:756798-764517 GCF_000455745.1 Alligator sinensis
GCGGGGGGGGAAGCTCGTGCCTGCCATGGCTGCCAAGATGAGGTACGGCAGTGACAGCATGGAGTTCTGCCCCTGGTGCTCATGGGCAGGCAGGGGGCACCTCCTACACTGGGTCCCTCCTGCTGGCCCACAGAGCCCCGGGGAGAGGGCAGCATGGCAGACAGCCCCAAGCCCGCAGCAGGCAGCCCACATCTTCCCCCTGAACAGGCTCAGCTCTGGCAGCGCTGCCAATGGGGAAGAGGATGCGATGTGGGAATGAGACAGGGTAGCTGGGCTCCGGAGTCCACTCTGGCTGTAGCAGCTGCAGCCTCCCATGGGTGGCAGACAGGGCTTGGCCTCTGCTGGGGGGTAGGGGGCTGCAGGGTGGGGAGTGAGGGGCACTGGCAGGGCCAGGGGGTGTAGGTGGGGGAGTGAGGGGCACCTGTAGGGGGTGGAGGGCTGTGAGGTGGGAGTGAAGGATCATGCTGATGAATTGGGTTCATAAATAGGGTCATGCTGAGGAAAAGTTTGGAAAGCACTGGTATAGTGTGTACTTACTCGCACACACACACACACACACACACTATACTGTCCAGCACAAAATAATAATAATAATAATAATAGCAGCAGCAGCTCCTCTTATCTTTTTTCTTCTGGGTTCTGTACCTGTTTCAAATCCAAATCTAACACAGACTCTGAAGGCGGCAGGTAGGAAGCAAGTCTGGAGGAATTAGATCGTTAATAGCTTCAGAAATAGCTACACTTTTAACCATCTCAGACCAGGAATGTTGACAGAGTGATGGAAGTCTGACAATACCTTGCCAAGCAGGGTAAGGATATAATAACAGAGCAGATGATTAGTTTTAAAACTTTTAATGGATCTCAGTCCACCACAGTCTGATGGAGTGAACAGTGCTGATACCCCAGGGAAATGTGAAACTATTTTATATCTCATTTGCAGGAATGAACACCCAGGAGGTACTTTCTTTTGTCAGAATATATAAGACCTACCTGAATACATTGCATTAACTTCCTGTGCTGCTCCATACAGCAGATGCTAACAGTTTTATCCTGGACCAGCCTCATTAAGCAACCTGGTACAGAGGGGAAAAGTAAACCTAATAAGAAATTTTCAGTTCTGTTTTGTCTGTTCTGTGTACATAATGCATTTCCTGTGAATGGGGAAAGTCATTTGCGAACTGGACCCAGTAACAAGCTGGATTTGAAGATAAGGCATGGGTGAAATAGAATAGCTAACACGTGTATCTGACCTGAAAACACAATAGGAATTGAAAAAAAATATATATTTTGATAGATATAATTATTATGGTGTGGACAAAACCTTTTTCATGGATGGAAGGAATTAATGGCTGTCTTAGACAGAGGAGCTGGAACACCTGTCTAATAGTTAGTCTCTAGAGATTATAAATATTTATTACTGCTGCCAGGTGGCTGGAGCTACTCCTTCAGCTCAAGTGGTCAAGTTGGCCTTCTCAAGAAGGCCCTACAAACTGAAGCAATAAATAGGGTAGAAATATGAGCTGTCATGGCAGAGGGATATTACATCTGAATCAAAGGGCCCAAGCTAACTCTGTGATGCCCAGTGATGTCCAAACTAACTTTGTGTGCACTACTTCCAGAACTGGAAACAACATTGCACAGTGCAGTGCCTGGCCACTTTAGCTCTGCTTCTCAGAGGAGCTAATTAGGGTGAGCACAGCACCTCACAAACATGAATATATCTGGTTCCACAGCTAATGCAAGCAGGTCTAGCTGACATATCTCTGCACAGCACCACCCAGTGCCATATAAGCCCACCTGAAGACATGCACAGTGTGGGCTGAGCAGAGCTGAGTGAAGAGCACTGAAGTCTGAGGAAGAAGCTTTGACTAGGCTTTCTGTTATCCTTTAATTTGTTACTTTGCCAGGAGTCTTATTAGACTCAGAGAGGTTCTCATTTATACTAAGGCTGCTCTACATCATCAGAAAGATGTAAATGATGTCTAGTGTAATTGAGAATCTGACTCAGAATTCTAGATCCAAAGCTCAAAGTATCTGTGTCTGTTCACTCTATTCCTGTCACAGGTTAAATTTTAACCCCAGACAGGACATGAAGACTCTGTGTTAGAGCAAACACACAGCTTTCTGCATTGCAATGCCTACACATCATTTGGCTAGATAAAGGGCAAACTGTCATTTCTGCGTTTCAGCTAAGCTTTGCTAATATTATTGTCTCATTTTCCCAAACCAGTGCAATCATTTGCATGTTTCAGTTATTTGTTGCATCCTATCTAACATGCAGATTGTGAGCTCTAAGGGATAAACCATATTCTTTGTTAAATATCTAGAGCAGTGGGTCTCCAATCTTTGACTGGGGGCTCCTGGGTGCTAGAGAAATAGGAATATCTTGTTTTCACTAACCAAAACCCAACAGCCTCTGCAGAGCGAATTATCTGCCCTATGACATTCACAAACAAGTGCCCAGAGATTTTACATCAATATGGTGCTATGACAAGAGATCCTTCAATGTAGCAATATCTTCAGAATATTGCACATAAAATTTTTAACAAACAAGATTAAAATTCCAGAATGAGCTTTCTCAGCCTAGGGGGATAACATGCTCCTAAGTATTTTAAAGAAGTATAAAAGTTTCATTAGTTCACAAAGTGAGCAGCGAGTCACAATTATTGCAAGGAAAATGTAATATTGCAAAAATTACCAGAGCCATCCTTTTTATTAACTTTACTTGATAAAAAGTGAGAAGGATCATGTTAAAACTATTACATTAATATTCCTCAGAGGGCTGTGCTATAATTTTAGCCTCTCTTTCTTGATCTCTCTCGTTTTGCCCTGTGAGTCAACGTAGGAGGACGGCTGGCAATCAGCTCCTGCAATTATCTTTCTCCCCAGATCTGAATTGTTAACGGTAGCTTCCACTAATAGAGCTGCAAATGAATAGTATCCTTTTCACTTGTATTTACTGGATGAATATTAAGCTCAATGACTTTTGTGCTTGAGGCAGGATGCTAAACAGAGGGCAAAGAGGACAAGTTTTATTTCTATTAACTTGCCTAATGGCTGCATCAAAACTAAAGAAGGGAGCATAGACCAAAAGGCCACACTGGATCAGACAAGGTGAATGAATGGCTCAGAGGAGTCTTAAAGGACCTCTTTGGAAGACTACATGGCCCCAGGAGCTCAGTTCCCATTCATACTGACTGATCCTGCACAAGTCGTTCTGTAAATGGCCTAGGCTACCAAAACACTGAAGTGCTTGGGAGTATTCTACCTAGTCATGAGCACAAGCAATCATGACACACTTGGGAGGGTTTTGGTAGTCTTCTCATCTGTCCTTCCAATGAGTGGACGTGGACAATGTCATGAGACCTGCATCAAGGAGGTCAACTTGCAGCTTCGGAAATGGAGTCTGGAGGTGGGCTTCGGCTTTTTGGACCACGACCCATACTTCAGGACAAGAGACATGCTCAGGTGGGATGGGCTTCACCTCTCCCACAAAGGTAAGCGTGTGTTCTCTTTCAGGTTGGTCAATCTCCTCCAACGGGCTTTAAACTAGGCTCATCAGGGGAAGGGGAAGACACCCACAAGAACAGCCCAGCCAAGACAGGCAACAAGCACAAGAAATACCCAGGTAAGAAACAGGGGCCCAGATAGTTCTGGAATTAGGGTGGTGGTGCATACACCTCCAGGAGGCCTTAAGTGCCTCTACACTAATGCTCGATGTATGGGGAACAAGCAGAAGGAACTTGCCCTCCTGGTGGGATCCAACGTATGACTGGGCGGTAAACATCAAGGGCTACAGGCTGTACAGGAGGGATAGAACAGGGAAGAAAGGTGGGGGTGTGGCGCTCTACGTCAAAGAGCAACACACGTCCTCAACAAACAAGAAGGGGCCAGAGGAGGGGCAGACTGAAGTGCTCTGGGTCTGAATACAAGAGGGTCAGGGGGAAAGAGACTTAATGGTAGGGGTTTAATACAGGCCACCCAACCAGGGGGAAGAGCTGGACCGGGAATTCTCAGGTCAGCTCGTGGAGGCAGTTAAGTCAAGGGACGTGGTCATCATGCGCGACCTAAACCTGCTGGGATGAGCAGTCAGCCAACTCTGACAGCTCACATAGGTTCCTAGCCGAGTTACAGGACCTCCATCTAACCCAGGAGGTGCACAGTCCCACCAGAGGAAATGCCTCGTTGGACCTGGGCTTGGCCACAGGCGACGACCTGATGAGTGGACTGTGGGTTCTCGACCACCTGGGCAATAGCGATCATCGCCTACTGGACTTCCCCATCCAGCGCAGGGTGTCAAAGGCCTGCAGCAAGGCAACAGCCCTAGACTTCAGGAGGGTGGATTTCAATGAGGCAAGGAGACTAGTCAGGGAGGCACTGAGGTCCCAGAGGGTAGGGAAGTTGGGAGTCCAAGATCCTGAAGGAAACGATCCTCCAAGCCCAAACGATGACAATTCCAACACAGATCAAAGCGGGCAAGAGTGCTCAAAAGCCCCCGTGGCTCACCAAAAGCATCCGGGAATGTCTCAAAGCTAAAAAGGAGGTGTACTCCCAATGGAAGGGAGGAACCATCACCAAGGAGGATTATACCTCCATTGCTCAAGACTGTAGGGGGGCTGTTAGGAAGATGAAGGCGGAGATGAAACTGGGACTAGCAACCTGAATCAAGGATAATAAGAAGTCCTTTTTAAATCCATAGAGGGTAAAAAGAAGGTACCGGGTAATGTAGGGCCTCTGCAGGATACGGTAGGAAATCTGGTGTTCACACCAGATGACAAAGCTAACCTCTTTAACAATTTCTTTGCCTCCATCTTTTTGAGCAGGGACCAGGGCATCCCCCCACCGGGATCCCCAATGGACCCAGAGGAGGCACTGCCAGGCCCAGTTTCAGTGAGGACCTAGTCAGGGAACTTCTGGTGGGACTAGACATGTTCAAATCAGCAGGTCCTGATGATCTCCACCCCAGAGTGCTGAGGGAATTAGCAGAGGTCATTGCGGGAACCCTAACATAGCTTTACAAGCATTCATGGTGCTCTGGCAAGGTGCCGAAGGACTGGAAAAGGGCCAATGTGGTCCCCATTTTCAAAAAAGGGAGGAAGGAGGACCCAGGAAACTACAGGCCCATTAGTTTTACCTCAGTCCTGGGGAAGCTGTTTGAGAAAATTATCCAGGAGCACATCTGCAAGGGACCAGCAAGGGAGATCATGCTTAAGGGGCAACCAACATGGGTTCATTCGAGGCTGGTCCTGTCAGACCAACCAGGTGTCGTGGTGGACGTAGTCTTTCTGGATTTTAGGAAAGCCTTCAACACTGTCCCTCACCCCATTCTCATTAAAAAATTAAGCAACTGTTGTGTCGATGCCTATGCGGTCAGTTGGGTTGCTAATTGGCTGGAGGGCTGCACCCAGAGAGTGGTGGTGGATGGATCATTTTTGACCTGGAGGGATGTGGGCAGTTGGGTCCCCCAGGGCTCAGTCCTCGGGCCCGCACTGTTCAACATCTTCATCAGCGACTTGGACAAGGGGGTGAAAAGCACCTTGTTCAAATTCGCGGAACTGGTGGCTGTCTACAAACTGGCCAAGGGGGACCAGCAGGCTATGGGAGAGTCCCTGTTCCCCCAAGCACTACCGGGAGTAATGAGGAATAACTGCCATAAATTGACTGAGATTAGATTCGGGCTAGATATCAGGAGGCATTACTTCAGTCAGGGCGGCTAGGATCTGGAAACAACTTCCAAGGGAAGTGGTGCTGGCTCCTACCCTGGGGGTCTTCAAAAGGAGGCTAGATAATCACCTAGCTGGGGTTGTTTGACCCCATCAGTCTTTCCTGCCCATGGTAGGGTGTCGGACTTGATGATCTGCTCAGGTCCCTTCCAACCCTACCTATGAAACTATGAAGTGAAATGACTTGGGGCATGTCTACATTGCATCTCCACCATGCTCTACAGCAACATTCCTGAGCAGTGCCCAACAAACCATCCTTGCTCATGTGTACAAGACTTGGGAAAGTGCTATTGGAGCCATTCTGGGAGTGATCGCAACTGTGGCTTTTAAACACACCAGAGACCAAGGTCTTAAGAGTAACTAGCCATGTCTTAAAATCCTCCAAGGATGGAGATTCGAACCACCTCTCTGGGTAACCTGTTCCAGTGTGTGTCCGCCTGGTCTTGAGAAGGAGCTCCCTAGCTACCTTGGAGTGTGTGCCTGGGATTGGCCGCAGAGCTTGCTCCTGCAATCTCAGCGGGGGCTCCTGTTCTCCCTGAGGGAAACCCTGAAACTTGTCTGCATGACTTTGGTCTTTCTTCCAGTGGTGGGGCTCCCTCCTGTGGTCCCCCGTGGGTTGGTCATGCTCCCTAGTGGGAAATCTTGGGGCTCTACCTCCCCTATACCCCAGCCATGCACCAGCCTTTAAGACGGCTGCTTGATGAACTGTTGGCTTGCCCTCTGGTGTTGGCTCCTGCACCGTCCTCATCTGCTGGGCCCTCAATGCCCTCATCCAGCTAGGGGACTCTTCGGCACGCTATGCCATTGCCAATGGTCCTTCACATCTTCTTTAATTGCGCTACAGTCTGTAGTGCCCCCTGACTGCTCTTGACCCTTAAGCACTGCCCCAGGGCCCTGACCTTCATCCAGGGGTCCCTCCTGGCTACTAACAAAAGGAGAAAATTAACAAGGAAAAGAAAAACATGGGCGGGGTAGGGCCTAGGCCTGTCCCCATGCACAAGCCTGGCATCTGTGCATCTCAGGGTCTCTCAATGCAGTTCTCGTCCTTTCAATAGCTTGTGGGCCCCTCCGAGGGGTCTGTCCTCAGGCCTCTGGGTACCAGTCAATGCAGCCTGTGCCCGATGTGGGGAGCACCCTCACTGCTTGCTTATGGCTGTGCCTCCCCCATTGCTCCTTTGCTGCCGGCTTTTATTTCAGTCGGCCAGGCAACGTTTGGCAATGACGTCATCCGCCCGCACCGCCTTTATCCGGACGTAGAGCTGGCTGGTGAATTGCGCAGGTGTTTCGTCCTAGCATGGCTCCTTCACTCCTTCTTGTCCTAGAACAGGTAAATTTTCCCTGCCTTCAGGGCTTTCCTTGCAGGGCTGGGTTGCCTCCATGCCGAGTCCTGCTGCAGGGAGGGTCTCTTGTGCCCTCATCTTCATTTCCCCAGGACACAATGTTTTACTACCCTCCCAGTGAGAAAATTCTTCCTAATATCTAACCTAAACTTCCCTTGCTGCAACTTGAGACCATTGCTCCTTGTTCTGTCATCTGCCACCACTGAGAACAGTCCAGCTCCATCCTCTTTGGAACCACCCTGCAGGTAGTCGAAGGCGGCTATTAAATCCCCTCTCAGTCTTCTCTTCTACAGACTAAATAAGCCCAGTTCCCTCAGCCTCTGCTCATAAATCATGTGCCCCAGCCCTCTCATCATTTTTGTTGCCCTCTACTGGACTCTCTTCAATTGGTCCACTTCCTTTCTGAAGTGGGGGGCCCAAAATGGACATAGGACTCCAGATGTGGCCTCACCAGTGCCAAACAGTGGGGAATAATCACTTCCCTTGACCTGCTGGCAACACTCCAACATTCCTTCTCTTATAAACTAGAACTAAACCAATATGTTGAATTAACTGGTTACAGTCTAGAGTTATGGAGGTAGCTTTTGACCCCACTATTTTATAATGTCAGCTACCTGCAAGGATTTACAGCAGGAATTACAATTTTCCCCCCGGGT
>NW_005842314.1:764548-800687 GCF_000455745.1 Alligator sinensis
TGTTGGACTACATATGGTAACAATGTTATTTAAAGACTGATTGTTATGATTAAATACAGAAAAATTATTTGCAATGGGTTGCATCATTCATATCTATAAGGCAATACAAGCTATAGAATTTGCTGTTCACTCAAGCCAGAAGCAATTATAACAGCAGACAATTGGGGAAGAATCTTCACATGATCAATAGAATGAAGCTTAGAACAGAAATCTAAGAGAGTTAGACTGAACAGGCCTAGTATCTCAGAGATTATTCAAAATGACACAGTCCAAGTCTTTGCAGGGGCGTGGGGTACATTAGTTCTTATTCAAGCTAAACCAATCCCAGCCACCACACTCTCAAAAAAAGCTATGAAATGCTCAGGCACTTTAGACTGAGATTTTCAAAACATACCTAGTAAAGCCAAATCCCACATATCAGAGAGGGCTTTGAAAACCTCACCCTTAAGAGTGTGCATCTATAGTCTTTCCCTTCTCTTTCCTTGTGTTTAGCTTACTAGGGTGATACAGAAAATTTCATGGTGTCAGGACATGGGGGACCATACCTTAAATCCAAGGCATGGGCATTAAGGCAAGATGAGAGATCAGAACAGAACCTGCTAATAGATCTACATAAAAATACTGTATAAGGAGAGAGAGAGACTCCATAAACTATCCTGATAAAGTACCTGGTCACCACCTTGTATAGTACTACTTGTCTAGTGCCATATTGAAAGTACCACAGCATCATACTTTGTGTCATCAATTTTCCCTAACCAAGGTGGGCACACTGAGCGGGATTCTGTGCCACTGAGCTTGAGGCCCTGAAAAAAGTTAATGAAAAATGTATGTGTGTGGTGGGAGGGAGTGGGTACTTATTTGTAAATTAACTTTAAGAGAAAGATGATGGTGTGTTAAAAAAGTAGATGCCTTAATGGATTTTCAGGAACGTGTGGAACAGGATCCTACCTGGGAACCTACATCTACTTAGGCTGTTAAAAGGTGGAATGGAATTTGGCTCATTGTGTCAGCATCCTGATAGTAGGCTTAATTTTTCACCCATGGTGCACAGATGTATAAGTCTATGCAAAGTGCAGGACAAGTGGGACTTTAGAGCCTGATCCTGTAAACACTTACAGTCTTGTGTCAGACACAGGACTACTCAGATGAGAAAAGTTATTCACATAACAAAGTGCTTGTGGGATCAGGTGCCTTGTGGGGATAAAACTACTAGACAACTGTAAATCTGCATTCATGCATAAAAAGTAGTCAATCCTTCATTTAAAAATAGTGGACCATATGGGCTGTGGATGCAGCTCCACTGACTTTGATGGAGTTACACCAGCAGGATGCTTCCAATTCATATTCTGTTTCGTATGGAGAGATTAAAAAATACAAAATAAGGGATCTGTTTCACCAGAGAGCTGTTCTCTTTTAACCCCCTAAGTGAAGGGGACAAATCTTCCAAGGGTGCTTAGAGTGGTGGACAGGGAGCAATTTTAAAACTCGTGTCTCTTATTTAAGGGACAGATATTCAAAAAAGCTTATTACATGATGAAAACTGAGTTGTTCTGAAGATCTTATCAACAGTGTCACAAGCCAAGCACTGAAAATCTGCCCCTTATTGAGGGTCACGCATGCGAGTTAATTTTTTTTTTCTGAAAAACTGTGTATGCTGGGTATTTGGAAAGACAGCCATGAGCTCTTTAGAAAACATGCACTTACATGTCTAAATGGGAACTGATATATCTTGGGGACTTCTGAATAATTTTCCCTCAAAACAGATGTTTTAGATGCACATATAGAAACACATATAATAGGAGTAATTCTGAATGTTGCTGCCTTTCCCATGGCAGCACAGTGTTAATGGTGCTTTTCTTGACTATTTAAAATATCATAGAAGAAAAGAAGACTTAGTAATTGAGTAGTCTCTGGACACTTTATTACTAAAAGCACCATCTACTGGTTATTAGGGAGTACTAAAATCAGAGAGACTACTGATTTTGTCTGTTTTGCCCACATTTTAAAAAAGGTGTCACAAAAAATTCATTCCCATTTCCTTGCTTCAGAGTTCTTTCTGATGTATCCCTAAACATGTTGGACTTGCACGTAAAAATAATTTTGTATGTAGTTTGCAAGTCATCTGGACCAGACTTCAGGGATTTGAAATGATATGTGCACATATACCAACTGGCTGCATAGAGACAAAACTGGGCAAAATAGCAGGAAAAAGATTTTGATGGCTGCTTTGTGCAACCCTGTTTATTTTTTTAACCAGATTTCAATTTAAACATCCTAAAAGAGTCCTAAACTCATATCCCACCCCACAAAGGGAACTGAGAGGCAGATTTGTATGCAACTCTGCTGCTTTTAATAGGGTTCTGCCAGACACCAGCATCCCCATATTTATGTACTTATTTTCCAAGCTACATCATCTAAACATCTAAGTCTCACATTGGCCTTACACCTTCACTATTCATGCATTAAAATGGCATCCCAGTAATGCTGAAATAATTATGCCAGAAGAAATGCATGCACTGTTCTCTTTACAGGATTAGAGTTCAAGTGTGTGTGTGTGTGTGTGTGATATATATATATATATATATGTATGCATATCTTGTGTATTATATGCATAGATTATGTGTGTGTGTGTAGATCCTTTGTTATCTAAATAGTTCCTTTGTTATCTAAATATATATAACATATATGTTGCAAATATATATATATTTGTTATGTATTTAGATAACAAAGGAACTATCCTGAATCTTCATTAACTTCACAGTCATAATCTTTCATAAGAGAAACAGCATAGCGCAGTTCACATAGCCTTTAACTAGGAGTCCTATTCCTGGACCTGCGACTCACCTGCTCCTGCACCCCTCTGCCTCTTTTTCAGTAAGAGCTTTTGTCCAGCTTTTCAGCACATTACCCTTTGTCTACCTTTGCCTATTAGAAATGGTTGGAGATGTTTCACTCCATATATGACATTTTTTTAAACTCAAATTCCCATAGGCAATTCTAATGCCTGTGCTAAAAAAGTAAAACCAAAAAAAGGATCGCTTTGGGTTTTTGTAATCAAAGACTTATTTTTAACACTGAGGGTTTTGGGAAGAGGCATTATTGGATGGCTTGGGGGACAAGGTTGGAGGTTTCAGAGTTTTTATTAATCCCACCCCCCCAAACAAAAAATGTTGAAGTTGAGACTTTTAGTAAAACATTCTTCTTAATCAAAAAGCTATTTTTCATCCAACCTACTAGCTATCAGGACTGACTGTCAAACCAATTCCCTGACTCTGCCACTGACTTGCTGTGTGTTCTGATAGAAGATAACTTTTTTAAGTTGCAAATTACCCCTTTGTGAATTTTTTTAAGATGACATTAATAAGAGAGATTTTAAAAGGCACAGGAGACTGGCTGAAAGTGAGATCCTGTGGGAGACAGACCTTTAACTGCCCTTTCTAGCTTTGAAGATCTCCTCTAGCAGTACCTATCTCAGCATTACTGGGTCAGTACCACCCTTTAGTAAGCCCACACAACCGTGCGACTTCAAAGGAGTTATTTTGCTTGAACACTTGTGTAACGAAATTCAATATGCTTTAAATTTTTTGAGAAGGACAGGAGGAATCCTACCCTAATCCAAAGACCTACCCTACCCAAGATGTCTTTTAGGTTTTTTGTGGGGGGTGTGGGGGAGACCATGCTTTTAGGGGGAAGTTAGCGGTAATCTATGCTATGGAGCAATTGTTATTCTTATAATACATTCTAAAGATTTCTATGATCAGTGCCTTTTTAAAGCCTGCTCAGGACCCTAATGATCTCTATGAAAACCTGTAAGTGCAGCTGCATAGTTCTGCTCAGCAGAATGGAGTCTGGGTTTGCATGTCAGACAGCCGTCTGTTCTAAGGTTGTATATATACCATCAGCAGTGCAAACGCTGCCCAAATCTTACATCATTAAGAATAAGCCCTAAATGAGCCTGCTTTTTATTGAAACTCTCATTCTAAAGCAATGGGCCATGGAGCTGGTATTCCATTAGGGAAAAAAAGGATAGAGACTTTAATAAGTGCTGATCCAAATATGCATGGATGATTTCTTACCGGGCTGCAGTCATTACCAATTATAACGGCTAAACAAAGAGAGGTAGGTTTGTAATAGAATCTGACAATGGCTGTAACACTGGAGTTCAGAGCCTCTCAATTCTTTTTCAGCTTTTTTCCCCCTTAAAATTTTCCCTCCCAAATTTCTTCTCCCAAACTTCCACCCCTAGTGTCTCACTCCCCCCTCTTTCTCTCCCAACCAAAATCAGACTATTTTCTTTCAGGCAACTAGAAGTTTTCAGCTCTACTAAAGGACAATTTCATGGGTATTGACAATTCAATGGGAAACGCAGATGCAGGAAGAAGCTGACACTATCCACCTTCTCTGCCTAACAAATGAAAATAGGATAGAGAATAACTCTGATTCCATTGATTTCTGCTAAGCATTTGCCTAGAATGAAACAACAAACATTTGAACTTGCGAGTTGTTGGGTTGCTTTTTTTTTTTTTTTTATAATGTTTGTGGATGCAAAGGGACCATGAATCCGGTATAGCTACACCATTTGAGCTTCAGATTTATCTATTCATTTTTGAACAATTTGATCATGTATCACAAACGTCTTCACTCTGCCTTATCTAACTTGTTTTCCTGCAGAACTTCTAATGCTACAGCGCCAGTTCCTGGCCCCGCTGAAGTCAATGGCAAAACTCCCAGTGACTTCAACAAGACAAAAACTCGACCTGAGATCAGCTTGCTACTTGAGCAGCCTCTGGCACTCAACGTTGCCTGAACAGGAAGTAGTATAGCTACCCTGTGGTATACTAGCTAATTAGTATTGGGGTGGACTAAATGGCACTATCATTTAGTACTGCAATTAGCCCACCCAAAGTGTTCTTTAGATGCAACTTCCACTGCTTCAAATTTAAGGGGCAGCCTTCGAGGAGCAGCATGGAGTGCTTTTGGGTATCACTGAAAGGCACAGTCATTTTATGCAACTCACACAAAATGTCCAAGCCATTTTGTACTGCAAACTGTGTCTTAGTTTAAAATATGATTATATTTTATATGTGCTGTATTTGATCATGTCTGCTGTATTTTGCCTCATTTCTACTTGTAATCTGGAAAGAAGCAGGGCTGTCTGCACGTAGGCAGAGAATCCCCCTTTGTAGAGCCTTTTGTCTAGGGATACACCCTGCTGTTGGCTGGAAACAAAAGAGCATGGAGTGAAGTCACCTAAACAGGGGGGATTAAACCCCCTCGTCTAACTGGCTAACTGGGCAGTGTTCATTTTTTAAATTAATTGGTTAAGAGGAAAAAAACCTGGAAGCAGGTTAAGCCCTGATCAGAAAAAGCTTGGATGATATCATACCAGGTTATATAGAAACCTCTCAACTAGGGCTCGTGCCTTTTCCTCCTGGGGATGCTGAAAGATGTAAAGCTGAATTGGAGCCAAAAAAACTGCTCCCAATGGAGGGCAGGGGTCTCTCCCGACCCCCTTCACTGGAGAAGCAGCTGAAGCTATATGAAGGGAAAGGCTCAGGTACAGGGAGAGAAAGTCTGTCTCAGGGTTTAAGACCCCATATTCCCTCGCTCTTCTTCCCTCTTTCGTTTTCCTGGGTTTTGAGTGGGATAATACCATGGCGTTATTAATCTCTGGAGCACGCAGACCAGGGTTGGAGCCTCATGGGTTTTGCTGGCAGATTTGGGACAGGATTAAAAGCTTGGCAAAGTTTGGGCCAGGGTGACACCTGGCATGGTTTGGGCCAGGATGAGGAACCTGGCATGCTTTGTTCCTTAGTTCAGGCCCAGTGCAAATACACCTGGATCTCCCTTTTATTGTTTTACAGCTACTGCGTCTCAGTCTAGCTGTGTAGCTGAGCTCTGCTGCATATGCAGGTCCTGGGCCAGGATAGGCCTGGCTCCCCTTCTTTGAGTTTTTTGCAGTTTGCTGCCCCAGCAGAACCGGGGATTTTAGGACTAGGAATTTTGGGGGTGCAGTATGCTGACCGAAGCCACAGTTAACCCATCAAAGCCACCTCCTGGAAGTGGAGATCAGCACCTTACAGCTTCCCAGGGAGTAACGAGAACCCCTTGCAACACAGAAGGACTGACACTCACAAGCAGCTCCCCATGGCACAGCAAACCCAAAGAGCAGCTCATAGGACTCTCCAATGTGGGCTTTCCTGTCCAGCCAACTACTGAAGGGCAGGTATAGGGGTGCAGGTCCCCAGGACCAACCCTTTTGGGTAAGCCCCAAATCCCAGACTGCCTGGGCATGGTTGGAGCCTCCTCAAGAAGGTGCAGCCTATGTGCCTTGTAGTTGATAGTATTTTATTGTACTAGTATTTTATTGTACTAGTATTTATTGTTTCCCCTTTTTTTCCTTGCCTTTGTTTTCTCTAATACATCTGTCATTTTGTGTTGACACTGCTTGCAAGGAGGGGTTTTTGTTTATGTGGGACACCCCAGCCACATTCAGTGATCCTAGATTTCTATGGGGGCCTGAGCAACAGTAAAACTTCACTGGGTACTCCGAAAGTTGAACTTGGCCCTTTTTGCTGCCAGCTGGTTCCCCGCAGAAAGATTATATTTACTATGTAAAGGTGGCTTCAGTAGGTGAGGGAAAAGAATCATTCAAGTCCACACAAGTTTCAGCAAAAGTGATTTTCATGGAGATTTGGGAGCCAGAATCTGGCCCTAATTTTCCATCCTTCTTTAATCAGCCACTGAGTGGGTGCATATTCATAAAAGGTATACACTGGCAGAACATTTTTCAGACTTCAGCTTAGCCCATGCCTCACAAGTCATACATATATATTACTAAGCATCTCACATGCTTGCCTCAGATGCCCTTGACAAGCTTTTTTGATTGTCAAAAATATAGCTGGAACAAGTATGCTGCTTTTTATTTTTGATACTCCCAACCATAACAACATTTATACTAGAGCACAGATCTATGCTTGGCCAGATAGTTAGCAGGTGATATTCATCTGAGCTCTATTGATTTCTATAGAGCTTTTGCCAGAGTAAGCCATTAGAAATTCAAAGATTCAAAAAGCAGCTCTGGCTGGGGAAGAAGAAGATAAAGGACCTGGTGATCCTGATGGAGAGAGACTGAAAGCACTGATGAAGGCACACATTTTCTGAGCTTCCCTTCACAGCACTACACTGCTTTGGTCAGGCTATTCCATGATAAATGATCTGCTTCCAGCCTAATGAAGACACAGGACATACAAAAGAAGCTGAGGAAAAAGGTCCATTTTAGTGGCAAGTGTTCACAATGACATCTCTCTCTCCGGTTTTTCCCCCAGATCATTTTGTAGTAAATATGGGCAGCTATTAAGGACCTTTTGATATCTATATTAAGAAACACTTGCCTACCATAGTTCTCTTGAAATCTCTTTAAGAGGAAGAAGTTGACCTTGTGGCCAAAGCACTCATTGGTAACTCAAAAGTAACAATGCAACCTAGCAGTCTTCAGGAATAGCTCTCAAAGCACTTAAAGGAGGCTGGCATCATTATCCTCATCTTACGAAAGGGGAAACCCAGAGACCAAGGGGTTAAAAGGGACCTGGCCAAGGCCAGGAAGATTAGTAGTAGAACTGGAAATAGACAAGTTTTCCAAATTCTAGCCCAGTGTTGTTTCCAAGCTGCTTCTTGGAGGTTTGATCCCTGAAGGTCTCTGTCACAGACCTTCTGTGGAAGCAGATCAGCTCATTTCTTTATAAATGAGGCTATCGTATTCCTAGCACACACAAATGTTCTGAAGATAAATTAAAGTTCATGAGGTTCTCCAACATTCAATCATGCAAGTATCTGATTTGATACCAGTTTTACATGGCTGCAGTTTCCAACAACCATATCCCCTGAGGAAAAAATACATATATCTGGCACTTAGATATTGTTCAGGGACTCACAGAGATGGGTTTGCAGACTATTCTTTCCATCCTCCGCATGCCCCAATATTCTAGTTAAGAGCTGATATAAACAACAATAAAAGAAGAAGCCGTTGGCCACCACCAGTTTCCTTAGCTCTACAAAATATAGGAACTATACAATATATTCTAAGCATTGGATGACATGTTATTTATCAAGTGCTTACATATATACATACAAGAAAAAGGAAATGTCCCAATAATGGGTAAAACAAAGAGCTCTGGCTTCAGCAAAATAGTCTATAGAAGGAAAAATCCCAATGATTTTCTGTTTTCCATCATTTTGCAATTTCTATATTTGCCTTGATTTGTAATGTCAACAAAAATGTGTATTTGTACACTGAAAAACCCTATTCTTGTATTTGAACATGTGCATCATCACTCAAAACACAGAAGCAATTTTGCTATAAAAATTAGCATTATTTTCATGAAGGCAGTTCCAATATTGAGTTCACCATAAAAGGAGTAAAATATTGATTTCTGAGCAGTTTTTACATTTCAATAGGAATATTTCTCCCAGCTTTGCTCTTAGCAAGCCTCCTGTCCTGGCAAATTCTACTCCCAAATTCCACATTCCCTAATACATTCTTCCTGCATATTTATTTTGCATGCTCTGCCTTAAACAGTTATCAGGTATTCTTTATTTTTTAGTGCTGTGTTTCTCAACCCATGGGTCACAACCCAAAACTGGGTTGCAAGAGTATCTGAAAGGGTCACAAACAAACATTAAAAATGGATCAACAAATTTTAAAAATGGATTCTCCTTTAAAAGAGGAAAACAAAGGAAACTGTGGCTTTTCCCTTACAGGCTGGCAGAGTTGCAGCCTGCAAGATGATTCTTGGGGTCCTCTCTGCCCCACACACTGGGGTGGCTGGGGGTGGAAGGGGAGGGGCAAGCATGTCAGAAGTGAGGAGCACTGGCTCAGGACTAGCCATCAATGTTTACAAATGGATCCAGGTACAAAAAAGGTTGAGAACCACTGCTTTAGTGCTTTGAAACATCAGCCCCAAATCAGCTACATTTCATGGCACAAATAATAGAGCAGGGGGTGATGATTCAAACATACTGGGGGCATCTACACGTGCACTTTACTATGGAGTTGACCAAGTAGTTGACTAATTGACTAATGACTGGTGAGGGGTTGAGGTGCCAGGAACATGTCATACCTTTAGGCTAAGACAGTCAAAAAGTCTGAGGCTAAATTGATTCAATCTTCACAGCTTAGTCTAAGCTGCGTAGATTGAACCAATAGGCAAGTGAACAGACATTCACTTTTGATTCTGGAAATGCAGCCACATGCCTGCAGTGTCCCAGGCTAGAAGCCAGGGGGGTGATAGAGCATGCCACCCTGCTTGACTGGAACAGACAGCTTGGGCCAAAGCTAGCCCACCCACCCTGGGGGGGATTTAGGGGGAGGTGTAAAACATCCTGAGATGCTGGGGGACTGTGAGTTAACTTGAATCAGGAGGGGATCTGGGACAGAAGCTCAATGAACCAATTTAACCTAAATCAATTAGGTCTGATACTACATCCATCCAGGTTTATCTTAAACCAGTTTTGGTCATTTTGAAAGCTGTTTATGTATCCTGAACTTCTGTTGTGTAATAGATTTGAACCGGTTTCTGATCAATTATATCGGTTCATCCGTAATTTCTGTCCCTAGCCCAAATGATGTCCTTTTAGTGACAAGTGCTGTCCTATGGTGGGGTTATTTACTCTGCCACAAGGCATGTGTAGGCAGTGACTGGGGCTGGTTGGCGCATGAGGGTGCTACAGTGTGGGGGCTGCCTGCTGGCTAGCCCCATACTGAAGCACTCTTGTGCCCAGCCAGACCCTCCACAGCATGCTGAGCCAGGGTTGAGCAGCTCTGGGCAGGCAGGCTGACCACCCCCACTGTCCCTCGGGCCTCCTGCCAGCTGGGGCTGCACCACCCAGCTCAATGTGTTGTGCCCAGAAGCAATAAGCTACAGCACAAAATGCGCCGGAATTTATTCAGCCATACTAATTGCATGTGTAGATGTACCCAGATGTATATATTATTGTACATAGTGACGAATCAATTAGAGCAGATAATAACCTTAGTCGCAGGTTTGTTCTATAGCTTAGAAACATTTAGTTACCCTCTGTGTCTTAGCATGATTTTCTGAGAACAGGTTAAATATTTCTTATTTCTCTATTCAGGGAAATTTTTAAGTATATGCTCAACTTGAAATATATATTTATGACCCACTGCTGTCAATGGGACCTTCCTGAACTGGGGCCGACAGACTTGATCAAAGCCCACAGAACTTGATTAGAAACCTTCCACTGACTTTAGTGGACTCTGTACTGTTCCCTAATTAGACTTAAATTACTGTGTTTCAAAATTACTTGGAACCCCGTTCAATGAAAAATACTTGGAGTATTATTATAGTCATCCTTCTTAAGAAAAAGATGATCATATGATAATTACTTTCTTGTAAACATTTCGCTAAATATCTCTCTCCCTCTCTTATCGCTTCCACTAGGAGAGAAAAGAAAAGTTACTTCAAACTTACAGCTTCACATTCTTATGCTGAGAACATATATATACACATATTTTAAAAAGTCCAAATGTGAATAAAACTTCCAGTTCTTAGACCCTCCCATCTTTTTTCTAGTTCTAATTTGTGCACAAAGAAATTTCATAAAGTCACCTTGAGAACATATTTAAAATATACAAGACCACAAATTAAAATGACTGATGAGGGGTCGAGGTGCCAGAAACATGTCATACTTTTAGCGACGTCCTTCAAATGTCAATCAGCAATCAGGAGAGATTAAATTATTGCAGGGTAAAGTAGCTCTGCTCACAATTAATTTTGCAGACGACGGAGCCTTCCATCCTTCTAATCTTGTAGCAGATCTTTCTTGGGGAAGGTACCTGGCTTGAAGTTAATTGTTTAGCCCTCCTTGAGGGTGTCTGAATAATAATTAAAAGTTTTGAGAGAAGAAACCTGTAACTGTCTAGATCCACAGCGCACCAGATGGCTGGGAGATGTCAGTCAGACTCCAGCATTAGGCTGCAATGGGAAGCAAAGTTAAGATTTCTCTCAATGCCCTCGTATACACAATCACATACTGCATTATCTTCCCATACACATACATGTGTGCTACACGTGATCTCTTTTAGGAAGCTCTCACTGAACTCAGAAAGACCACAACTATGGATTTCTATTTGAAATCTCTAGATTTATCTTGTGAATCGAGTTTGTAAATCTAAGAGTGCTACTTTGTGCTCACAGGGTGCCCTGGTACCCTGGTGGAGAATCATTGCTCTAGAGACTATTATAATACAAGTGAAAGGCCATACAGTTTGTTTTTCAGTCAACAACTCTGCATTATTTATGGCTTTTTGCATTTCCACAGGCATGCTGGTACACTAATTTCAGCCCACAAAATATGTGTTCTGTGTTATCCAACTGATTCAACCACAAAACATCCTGCAGCAATAAAAACAACACATAACCTTTTAATTAAACATTTAGAGGCCATTCATTTATTAAGACTACATATTCCAGGGGAATACATCCATCTACTTTGTTCTCAGGGCTGCTGAGTTGGTGATTTTCAGCCAGACTTTTTAGTGACCTCCCAGCAAGATAACAAAAGGGCCTGAAAGATTTTCTCAACTCTTAATTGGTGCCATTAACACTTCTTTGTTCTCAAAGCAAACCCTTCTACCCTTGTGAAAACAATAAAAAGCAAGGCCACAGAAAGAGGGCCAGCCTATCTTTGTCAGACCTGATCCAAAACAGTTTTACCCTATCTCCCTAATTTTGACTTTTCATTAAAAAAAAATCCAGGCTGGCTAAAACTGCCTAAAAGCTAAAAAAATTTCAGATATTATATTTTCTCACTTTTTTTTGTTTGAGAAAAGCAGAAATTCTGCAAAAGTTCCCATTTTAAGAAGAATTTTTAGTCAAAATGTTATGAAAATTGCTTGGCCAGACCTCTTATTTAATCTTTACTTGTGGTTATGTCCATGGCACTTGTGGTGCTTTCCACACAAGGGAGAAGACATGGTTCCTGTCTAGAGAAGCTTTCAGTCTCATACAGGAGTCACCAAACTTCACAAAGTTTCTTGGTTTTAATTTTCTGGTATATTAATCCTGAAACGGTGCCACTTGGCTTCAGGAGGTAAGCTGTAGTGGTGAGAGCACAGAGCTGGGAACTGGGAATGCCTGACTTTTAATTCTGGTTCTAACAATGGCCCTCTGCTATTTCATATTTTTATTTACGTTCCCCATCTATAAAATGCAGCTATCTTAACAGCTCCCTACTTCATAACTGTGGGTTTGTTATTATTCACATTGTATGGCATGATTAGTGAACACAAGGCTGCTGTTTAGCAAAATAATAAGTCTGACATACTTTCATAAAAGTACTTCCAAGATGAAAAAGTGTTTTCATTATTATGTATTCAGGTAATTTTTAAAAAAGAACAACTAAAATAGCTTCTGTACTTTAAGAGACACAAATTAGCAAGAGGCTATTAGGAATATAATAAGGAGGTTGTTAGTGAAGAGAAGAACATGGCAGGGTGCACATAAAAGTCCAGAGACCTTCCAAATGTATTCTGTGCATCTCAGTTGCTTACTTGGTTAACGGGTGTTGCTTGGTTCACACCATTATATTTTGTGAATGGGCAAAATTTACCCAAGACATTGGTTATTTTGTTTTCTGTGAAGCAAAGGGATAAACTTTGCAGGCATGAATTTCTCCTTTCTTGATAGGCCTCCTACACAACTGAGTGAAGCTAACATTTTTGGCAGAGTCAGGGATCCAAAGACAGGAGGTGGTAGTCAGCCAGGCGCTGAACCTGCAAGCTGCTCTGCATGGACTGATCTAAGTTGGGCAGAAACCTATTTACTTCAGTGGGGATTTTTGCAATTAATGGACTTAGGAAATCCCCAATTCACTAAGCTGCCCTGAGATGGCCAGCCAACATGTTAGCCATCATATCTGAGGGTGCAGAATTAAATGTTTTCTTCTTCCCTGCACCTGTTATGTGAATCTGTCTGCCAGCTCCTTCACAATCCACCAGCACTATATCTCATGCAAATATAATTCCCACCAGCACTACTACAACACCTCCTGTTGGCTTTCTAACATCTGGAAGAAGTCAGCCCTTTGATTCTTCATGGGCCTCATGAGAGATGCCAGAGATGATAAAATCCTGTTTCTGATTCAAAGCCTCCACCCCAGTAATCACTTGTTAGCCTAGCCATAGTTTACAGTTTTTGAAAATGTTACTGCAAATCCATCTTCAGGTTAGGCGGTGACTTTAGATATGCTTCACTGCAGAACTGTCTACTATAGTCCTTTGATGGTGTGTAGACAAAACCTAAGGGTCCCAGATGAGATCAGTATCCCATTGGACTACATGGCATAATACTCATATAGTAAGATAGGGCAAGGACTGTGAAAAGCTTACCCTACAGATTCCTTCCACTCCTTGACAGACAAGTTTCTTTGGGGAAATCTGGTATCTTTTATTAGACCGACTCAAATAGTTGGAAAAATTCTAATCTGCAAGCTTCCGGGTATAAATACCTTTCGTCAGGCTGAGGAAGCATCTGCAGTTGGTGTGCGCTCTGCCTAGATGGAATGAATAGTAAAGCAGCCAGAGGCTGGTATGCATGCAAGAAAGCCAGTCAGTGAAGATGTTTAACTCCTTGAAGCACTATTTACTTTTTGCCTTCAACGCAGGTGCCTAGGAAACCCTAGTAAAGCATTAGAACCTCATTGAAGCCGGCACTGTACTCATGTTGGGTATGTCTATACGGTAAATGAAGGGATGATTGCAACACGGTTAGGCATACCTGCGGTAGCTTTCATCTTGCTAAGATGTGTCACAGTAATAGTGAATAATAATACTCCATGGTCACATGGATTTGAGCATGGGCTGGCAGGCCAAATATATCCTACAGTCCCCAGCAGGCTTGGAGAGCACCCACTGAAGTTCAGGCAGTCACTTCTCTGCTACAGTTGCTCCCCACCCTAGCTAGGGCAGGTGCTACGACTACACAGAAATACCACAGAAGCATGAAATGAGACCCTATTGTGTCCCCCTTACTCACCCAATATACCTAGGTGCCCAATGTCACTATACATCTCAGGACATGAAACACTGAGGGATAATAGGGTACATCTTAATGTCAATTCTGGCTTAATTCTAGAAAGTGACCAGAATAGCAAATATCTAATGAACCTCTTTTCCAACATGCTGTCTCATTAACAGCATAGCCTCATTAAAAGGGGGAAATTTACCATAAGCAATTGCATCCCTTATGCAGAGACCTCAACAGCAACTGAGGAAGGCATACAAAATTTACCCCCTGCTACCTAACAGGATATTATGACTGAATGCTCTGGTATTTTAAATAAACATACCATGTGGCTGCCTCACCTTTCAGATTCAAACCGAAGCCTCGCTGAAGGAAATGCAAATACTGCAGGGCTTTCACACATTGACATTCCCTTGTTCTTTTTGGCTCATTAGGGAACTGTAGTTCTGTACATCTCACCTGATACATGTCCATCCCCTTCATTAGGTAAGTTAAGCACCTTGCCACTTTTGAAAATCTCACTTATCTGCAGTTTTGAGCAGCTGTGCAACTTTAAAGGTGCTGAACTCACTTGTGATAATAGGACACAGGCTCCTAAGTTATTTATGCCCAGATCTTCAAAACGCTAGGGTGCCAAGTTTGCAAATTTACCCTCCACCTAAATTTACAAGATGCTGTATGAAGGGACCTGTTTACTTTGCAAATGTGACTGTATCATACCAAGAATAAGTAAATCTTTCAAATCCAGTGCATGCCCACGAGGAACAGTGTATTGGGAAGCTCTTGTCACCCTGTGCAATTAGTTTATTTTATTCAACTATAACTGTAACGTTACAGACTCGCACTCTATCTAACCCTTGCCAGAACATCCAGACTCATCATCTCTGATTCAGTATGTAAGGTGCACCTCTATCCTGTGTGCTACCTGACTTGAGACGAACATGGCTAAATAACTTTCTTCACATTTAAGGATTAATCAAGCAAACATCCTGGCTCCAAACAACAAAAATAATGGAGCCTGATTTTCACTTGCACAAAAACCTCTGCCCATCTCATGGTCCTTTTCCATGGCCAGAGGGATGTGAAAAGGCCATATTACAAATAAGAATCAAACCCAACAGTCCCCCCCTCCCCCCCCAACACTTTTATATAATTTACAAATACTTGTTTAATGGACAATGATGATATAATGAGAACATTACAGACTGGGAATGGGAAAAGCCCTCTATCCACTGAAAAGCCAGGGAAGTCTTGACGCCTATCCTAGAGCATAATGTTTTAAATCAAACTAATAACACCCAGCTAGCTTTGCACAGAGTCTGCATGTAAAAGACAATGTTGCAATTATCATCAGTAAAAGTGATGTACAGCATTTTTCCATGTAGTTGTTTAACAACTCAGATACTGCAGTTACTGGCCCTCTGGGGATGGACTTGATGACCTAACCGCTGTTTCCCAGCTCTTAAAAATAATGCCTTTCACCACCAAAAAAGCACATAACTGGAGACATAGGAAAGAAAGCAGTTCCTGCCTTGGATTCCCTGTATAACCAGAGGCAAGTCACTTAATCGCTCTGCCTCGGTTCCTCATCTGGAAGACAGAGATAGCACTTCCTAAGTCTGTGGGGGGGGGGTTCGATCCCTTATTATGTATGCCCAACTAAGCACAACAGAGCCTTGCTATTAGTCCAAGTGATACTGCAATTCACTGCCTTAGCTACTTTACAGAGTAAGAGGTAGCTTGGCCATTATAAAAGAAGGAAAACAAAAGAAGTGTCTGCCCCGCTCCCCCCGGTACAGTACAGATAATTATTATAAGCAGGTTACTGCCCAACACAGGCATTCAGGCTTCTTACCTTAATGTGCCTTACTTCTTTCTTAAGACTTAAGTGGTCTTATAAGAAACAAATGCATAATCCTGTAGCAAAGGAGAAGGGGACCTATTTTTTTCTACTATGCACAAGTGAGAATCTGGGGCAACTTCATCCTGGACAGATATACTCTAGCATAATGTTGATCAAAGGCAGTGATTCTCAGCCTGGGAGCCATGGAGGGGAAGTGCCACACAATGTTAGCACTAGTAGGTTTGCAAACATGATTCACAAGATAAACCCAGAGTTTTCAAATAGGAATCCATATTGCTAAAAACATTCTGACCTGTGGTACTTTTTCTGAGCTATTTTTTTTAAATAAGAGTTGCTCTATTATTTTTCTGTAGTAAAAAAAAAAAGAGAGTGAAAACTAAGAGCTGGCTGCCTTGAGTCCTTCTGGGGGTGCCTCAAGTCTATAAGGTTTGAAAACCACTGTTCTAAATGAAATCAGAAGCAGGCTCATAGGGCCCAGCCATCAGTTGCTGTACAGCCAGTTCTTGTTATTGCCCCTGCTCTTGGGATCCTGTGATTACAGAAGATTCTCAGCTTTTGTTTCGAAGACCTGGGAATATCATCTCTAAAGGCTAAAAAGTCTGAAAGCCAATATAAAAGATTCCTAATTATTTCTACATTTAAAGCAGTATTGGTAAGGTCATCCCATGACTATTTTTGGCCTCTGATTCAAGATCTTTGGGCAGCTGAGGATGGCCACATTGTAAATGCAGGACTAAACTAAGGAAGTTTAAAATTACCTTCGTGCTTTCTACATTCTAGGGCAGCTGGGACTTATTCAGCCCTAACTTCCAGGCAGCTCCTTCTTAGGTGGCCAAGGAAGCAGAGAAGAATAGTAATGCAGTGTGTTTTGACCATGCTTCGTTACCTGCCTGCAGCCAACAATTTAGGAGCAGGTCTGGTATGGGACCCTTACATCAGTCCTGGCCAGATAGCCCCTCCACAGGACTATTTTCTTAGAGCCACTCATGCTCAACCTCAAAGTTATTTTAAACTGGCTGTGTGGTATAAAGGGGCCTCAGTGTAAATGAGAATATAAAGTTTCATCTGAGCAATACGCTTCCCATGCTAAACTGCACTGCTGTGTGCTATTAAACAGCTGTCTCACATTGGCAAAGTCTATAATGCCCTTGGGAGACTTTCTGATGAAAGGTGTTGCTAATTATACATACACAAACACACATATATATTCTCACACACATGCCTATAGACACATGGCAGGACAACAAGAGAAAAAGAGAATGAGAGCTGAAATATAAGAGCATTTGGAACAGAAAGCACAGACCTGAAAGTTTATCTAGCATATTTGCTACCAGATAATTGATGTAGCTTCAAGCCTTCTTCCTTCCCCCTTTTTGTTCTCCCAGGTAAAAATGGCAATTTATATAAACCTTAAAAGCCTTTAATTAAAAATCATAAATCACCCAACCATTTTAATCTAACTGGCTGAATGGGCTGCTCCCTCTCTGCATACACGCATTTCCTCTTCCATCCCTATTGACCTGGAAGGCATGAGGGTACAGGAAGGTGCAAAGATGTTCAAACCTCTTAATTAGATCCATTAACCATCCATTTCTTCTCTCAACATATCAGGCAAGTGGTATCACGTTGAAAGTCTAGTGCTGCAGTCCTGGCCAGCTCTCTGCTTGCCTTCTCCTAAATGAAGTGTTTAAGCATGTTATACCAAACGAATGAGCGTGCTTATCCTTCTGGGCTTTTGACAGATGGGCTACCTCTGCCTGGCTTGTCTCATGCCGTGCATTCTGCGTGCAGCAGACTCTCTCTCTGTCTCTCCCCCTCTCCAGTGCCTTGGTGTATAGGGCCATATTGTGCCTGCAGGCTGTACAGGAGGGAACATAAGAAATGGAAGCTTTTACCTTGCACTTCAACCCCTAACAATAGCAGGCGGCAATGTAGTGCCTGCATTCCTTGGGGGCCCAGTATCTTCGCAGTGCCCTCAGGGACAAAGCAGCAAGGAAGGACATATGCAGGCAAAGATTTGATCATCCCATCACCACTGGCCAATATCCTTGTTGCATTCCAGTGAGAGAAGCAGGCTCCAACTGGTATGGACTGTGCTCTAAGAACACGTAACCCTTTTTCTGCTTCAGTTATTTAAGCCAGATGCCAAGGACGTCTTTTGCATGCACTTCTCTTCAAGTCCTGCTCATGCATAAGTGTGAGCAGGATCACAATCGGACGTGGTAAGAAGATTAAATAGGTAAAAAAAAAAATAAAGGTGCCTGGCTGCTATATTGCAAAAGGCATTTGCATGGGAAAGTTGCTTGTTAATCAAATGGCTCTTTCCAAATATTTTATTTTCCTTGCGGGGGGGGTAGGTAGGAAGGAAAACATAAAAGCTTAACATATTTCTGCTTTCAGGCCTTGGCTTTTTTCACTGAAAGCTTTTGGATGAAAACAAAACCTTCTTTGCTTCCATGGGAAAAATTTTCTGACCAGCTGGAACAGCCAGCTATTAAGGGCAGCAAGCAACCTTAATGCACAGCATGTAGCACTAGGAGACCTCAATTTTTAGTTGACTCAACACACTGCAGTAACAACAACCACCGCAAGAGAGAGCCTTTACAACCCCATGCAGCCCTAAATAATACTGCATCTCTTGAGCTGGATTCCCACTGCTGCAATGGCTGTCACTAGGCAGGTTAAACTAGCAGAAACACAGAGTACAGTGGCAGTTTTCTTATGGCAATCCATCCAGGAATGACAACAATTCCAAAAAAAAATATTTTAACACAAACAATGTCTGCAGAAATCAATTGTGCCATCTGATCTGGCATTGATCAAGAGACCCTTGCACCAGAAAGTTTTCTAGACTTTTGATTTGTTCTTGGTTATAATGTTACACAAAAATCAGTCCATTGATTTTTCTCTGCCACCTTCTCTTTCACTTAAAATATACATCTTCAGATGTTGTTGCTTACAACTGACTTCATTTTCTGCTACCCCATATGCACATTATCTAGCTTCTTTTTCTGCTGCTCCCATAAAAAACTGACTCAGATAAAATAAAAATGGATACATATTTTATCGACCTTCAGTACAAAATAATAATAATGTTCCCTGCTGACTGATGGGTTTGGATAAAAGCCTCACAGCCTATATTTTTAATCACACATGTTTCTAGCAGCTTTGGAGTAACAGGTGCCCGTCTGAATAAACACAGCACACCAAGTAGTTGGGAACTAATTTAGCCACATCCACTCTGGAAGGTTACTAATTTGCATGATATCACCAGAAAAGTATTCAAGGGTGTAATGGTGCTATCTTTACCAACTACCAAAGTCATTGGGGTTATCCATGAGAGTAAATGCTCACCCACATGAGGAAGGGGGCTCACAATACGGTCCCAAGTAAATTTCCCCTCTTTTTCCAGGTGGGTAAACTGAGGGACAAAGGTGTCACTCAGTATTTCCCAATGTGGTCTCAGATTCTGGGGGCAGTCTCCTAGTCTGAGCACGCTCCCTGAAAGGCTTTAAGTCTGGCTGCAACTAAGTTAGAGCAAACCACGGAAGTCCATGGAAACTGCAGCATGCAGCACGACTAGTACCTGGGCTTTGGGTGTCTTCAACTGGGACCCATAAAATTAGTGCATTTTGGAAAGTTTGACTTCCTGATGGACCTAGTCCCACACGCTTTTGGTGCTGATAGTGGAAGGACCACGCATGCTGACTCAGAGCCACCTAGTTCTCATCACTGGGCAAAATGTCCATGCATACATGAGTAAACAGTGTTGAACCTTATTTATCAGTTAGTATTGGGCCCCACGAGTGATGATAAAATTACTGGAGCCAAAGGAGATGCTACTTCAGGAATAATACTACTGTACTTGAAGGTTTAGAGAAAATGAGTGGTAATGAGAGAAAACTTTCTGTTTACTAGATGATGTCTCTAAAAAGTGCCCCTGGACACCTTATTTTAAGCTGCTGACTTTTCTTTTAGCCTTTCAGCTGCTCTTTTGACTACTTTGTCCTCATCCTGTTAAGGAAATTGTAATTTCTTCCCCAAACCCTCATCACTTTGCCCACTTATATCTCCTCTGTTTCTAGCACCTTAAGTCACAGGCAGGTCGTTTCATTGCCTGGAGATCTAGATCCACATCAATTAAGATTTTAAGGGTCATCCAAATGATTTCAAAAGAATTAGCTATCTTGAAGATCTGTTCCTTAGCCTCTCTCTGCTTCAGATCCCCAGCCATAAAGCAGCACTTCCCTACCTTACAAAGTGCCACAAAGGTAAATATGTTGAAGATTGTGAAATCCCCTGATAATACAGTAAATTGGGTCATAAACGTGCTCCTTCTCCTCCAATCCAAGGATCATATTGGAATACCCAGCATAAGGACACAATAATTGCTTGACAGGGGTATGCCAAAATCCTCTCTGGTCCCATGCATTCCTTGTATTCAAAGCATGCATAGGAAATTACTGGGACTAGACCTTCAAAAAAAGCCTGAGGCTTCTGGACTCTCTCTTACTCTTTGTCACAATCCAGCTCATATTGCATATACCTGAATAATGAATGTGCAGAGAGAAAGAGGAATAAAGCAGAGGGGGAGGGAGTTATTATATAAGTTTTATACATATCTATTTTTTCCCTTTCCAAATCCTTCGTTTTCTCTTCCTGAAAGCCCTGCCAAACTTAGGTGCTATTTCTGTGTAGCAATTAGTAGAATCTGTCCCCAAAATACTGCAGTTACCAAGCAGCAAGCTTTAGGGAAAGTGGGGAGGGGGGCGGGGGGGAAGAAAAGCAAACACGCTATAGGCTACTGTCATGTGATATGATGTTAGAGTATGAGCAGAATTTTACATCACATGCTGGGCTTCAGTTTGAGAATCCAGTGCCACACTACTAATTGCACACTCTTTTCCCTCTGCACCACAATTATATCTTATCAGGTCCCCAGATCTGCTTGATCTCTGGCACCTGCTGCTAATTGACCATCTGCACCTGCAGTTGTTTGACACATGGGGCCACAAAATATCTTGCTTGTCAAAGTTCAGCTGTTGCTATGCTTGTGCTCTGCCTGCTACAGTGAGCCAGACTCTGCTCTCAATTACACAGGTGGGAATACATTTCACCCCTTCAAGCAATGAGAATAGTGCATGGGATTTCTATAGTGCTTTTCTTTAGGAGAGCTCCAAGCACTCCACAAAGAAGATCATTATTATCCTCATTTTACTGATAGGGAAACTGATGGACTAAGGGGTGAAGTGACTTGACCCAAGGTCACTCAGCAAGGCAATAGCAGAGGCAGGAATATAAGCTAAGTCTCCTGAGTTCCAGTCCAGTGCTCTATTATGAAAGTGTTTCAAAAGGCAAATAGAGTTTACAGAGGTAGTGCATGCACCTCCGTCTGCCTCTGGAGGCCAGTGGTAATACTGCAAAATAGAGGCGTCTACTGGAGGTCTGCTATTCCCTATGGTGATGTCAAGCTGAATAGCTTGTCTGACTTTAAACAGGGCCTGATTCTACCTCTCTCACTTGAAGAGGGGTCCATTTATTTCAGCTTCTTAAACAGATGGTGCAGGATGGGTTATTAAATGCCATAGGGGAATCTAAAGACACTAATATTGAAGTGACCCCCAGCTCCCTTGCATCAGAACCGTATTTACTGAGCAGCTTACAAAGCCCTGACACACACACAAATCTCTCTTCCCTACTCATCCAGGACTTAATCTGAAGCCGGGCCAACATCAGGACTCTCACAGCTGCCTGGGGACTCTGGATCAGAGCCAACATATAGTAAAAAAAGAAATCAATTGCTTAGCTTCATTTAGGGCTAGATTACGCTATTGGGAAAGTGTCAGAGAAAGGGGTACTCTGCAAGATGCACCAACTATAGTGGTACTACTAAGGAAGTATGGGAACTCACTGACAATAACTGGAAGACACTGCGGTTCCTGATTCCTCTCTCCATGTAGACTACTCTCCATGGTACGCTGGCAAAAGCAGAGAGGAAGCAGAGTGACGGATCTGTCCGATCTCTTCCTCAATTGCTCCAGAGAGGGTATGATTGCCCTTAGTTCATGCTAGGTCTGTGCGAAAGAACCAGATAGCTCATACAAAAGAGCTTAGAAAAACGTATTCCTTGTGCCGATCTCAGTCTCTGTTACATTCCAGCTCTCACAAGTTAGTGGGAAAGCCCATGCTACACCATCCACACAAAAAACAGTCTGGCTATGCTGGCAAAATCTACAAATACATGGTGCTGACTATAGTGAAGACCAACTGAGATGCACTTCACCAGTGGAATAATAAGCATGCAAGGAGCATTTTCCTGGACATGGAAGGAACGGAAGAAGTCCATCCCTGAACAAACCCTTGAGGCAGTCCTCTAGGATACAATGAATGAGGTTTAGAAAAGCTGTCTCTCCCTATAGACTAGCAGACAGAGCTCTGACTCTCTGCATGAGTTTGGTGTTGACAAGTAAAGCATGTAGTGGAACAGAGGGTTCCTGCCTCTGTTTAGCAGTGGGCATAAAGAGGCTGTTAGAGCGCCTTGTGATTAATGGGTATTTCTCAGCCATTTTTGGTAGAAGGTAGCAGGGCATGTCTTTGGAACATTGATCAGTGTGAAAAGCACAGTCATGCTCTACTAACTAGGGGTCATGTTATTCACTAAGTGAGCTCTGTGTGACAGATTCAGTTACTAACTCCAAATTGCACCTGACTTATAATGATGCACATTTGCTTCATTTTGAGTCACTGGGAGTATACTGGTTCTGCAAATCAGGTCTATGACTATATTCTACCTAAGAGCTATGGCTGGGATGTACGATCTAGAGCAGTGATTCTCAAGAAGACTACTGCGGCATGCTGGGGTGCCTCGAGATCTTTGCAAGGGAGCCGCAAAGTGCCAGACTACGTTAGCACCGTTAAGTATGCAAGCATGATTCACAAGATAAACCCAGAGATTTCAAACTGGAATCCATAGTGTTACGTGTATTTTGCCCTGCTGTGTTTTTTGTGAGTTCTTTGCAACAAAATAACTGCTTTGCTTTTTTTCAGTTTTCAGTAAAATAATAGCTGGCATTTTCTGAGGGGTGTTTGACTCTAACAAGTGGTATCTTGCAACTAAAATGGTTGAGAAGCACTGATCTAGAGGTTCAAATTAGTGTCTACAAAAACATTTAGGGACAGAAGTTACACATAAACCAGTTTAAGACATCAGAAACTGGTTTAAACCTGCAACAGAACAGAAGTTCACTGCACATAAACCAGTTTCAAAATGGCTGAAACTGCTTTAATATAAACCTTACTGAATATAGTATCAGGCTTAACTGACTTGGGACAAACCAGTTTGCAAAACTTCTGTCCAAAACCCCTTCTTGGTTCAAGTTAAATCACAGTCCCCCCACATCCCAGCATGCTTTCCAGCCCTGGGCTGGACTGTGCTGTCTGCTCCAGCAGAGAAGGGTTGTGGGGGATGTGGGGGCAGAGGCAGGAACTGCCTTCCCCAGGCAAACCCTATTGGGGGGTCTGGTACCAGGGAGCGGGGTTAAGCTTCCCTTTCCCTGAGTACAGAGCTGCTCTGCCCTGCCCTGCTAAACCTACTGCTGGCTGCAGCTGTGGACTACAAATCCAAGAGGCATCTGGAAGCAGGAAGAGGAAGTGATGAGCAACCCTGAATAGTCCTGTGCTGTGATTCTGGACTGAAAATCCCAGAGACCTTCGGGGCAGTAGGAAGAGGAAGTGAGCACACAGCCCAAGGTGGCTATGTGCCAGAGAGCCATGCTCTACCACCCCCAAACTTCTGGCTTTAGCTACTGCAGGATGTGGCTGCATTTCCTGAATCAAAAGTGAATGTCTGTTCACTTGCTTGTTGGTTCAATCTTTGCAGTTTAGACTAACCTGCAAAGACTGAATTGATTCAGCCTTGGGTTTTTTGACTGTCTGTACTTAGCCATAGAGATACTCCCACTAATCTCAACAGGAGTTAGGCAACTAACTTGCCTAGGCATCTCATATAATGTATCCTTAGTTTCCTAAATCACTTTAAAATGGTTTCTCATTCAATTTATAAGTGTTTAAAACATGTTGACCATGCCAATTGAAAACTTTTTGACCGTTTCTGTGCCTTAGTGCCCCAGTCCTGCACTGACACCAGTTCAGAGGTCTAGCCACAGGGTAAAACCTTCTGGCTCGAGACTCAGAAACTCAATTTAGGAATTTCACAATTAATATAAGAAGTAGGTATTTGCTGTTCCATAGCACTGCCCATTTGAGCATCTCAGAGTTTTGCAAGCATTCTCTTCATAGCTCATGATTCCTTTTCCAAATGGATAAAGCTGGTGCACAGGGGATGCCTAATGACTTGCATGGAGTGACACAGTTAGTATGTGCCAGGGCCCCATTAATAATAGACTAACTAAATAATAAACAACTCCACATCTAGATATTCCTCTAGGCCCTTCCAGTTTCCAAAATGGTCAGAAACAAGGGGAAGAAATGAATCTTAATTCAGACTCCTGTTCCATTCACTAGAGCACACTGCCACATTAAAGGCATTAATCTATCACTGCCAGTTATCTTCCTGTTAGTCCAGCCTGTCTAAACTCCTTTTAAATAAAAAAGGAAACACTAAGCTATTCAGAAAATGTCCATTTAAGCTAACCTACAGATGAAAATTGGTACCTAAACTCCTTGCAACAAGAAAAAAAAGTTAAACAAAAAGACTTGATGCAGCCTGGAAAAGGCAATTGTATGCACTTTGGGATAGAAGTGTTGAATAAGGCACACAGTTTATCCCACAACCGTAACCTGGGAGAGCGCTGAAATAATTTCTACCCAACTATTCCTAGCTAGGAGTCCAACAGGAATTCAGTTGTGACGGCCTATATTCAAGTATCAGGGAAATCAGGCTACAAGAATTCATGTGCAGCTAAAATGAGAAGATAGCCAATACCACACATCTCACCCATGTTTAAATGCTACTTACAATCTGGGAATTTTACTGCTAGCAGCTAGTTTGTAATATGTGGTACCATTGATTATGTCTGGGTAGATGGTATGTGACCATTTTACCCAGCTTCACATATAAGTACAAAACTGAGAAGTTGTAAGAAAGAATCCTTTTAGGCAAACTCTCTCTTTGAAAGGTGTTCTGAGGTTAAATGCCTTTTTTTTGCTGGTACACGATTGTGCATCTAGTGCAGGGAGAGAATTTTAAGTGCATGACTTAAAAAAAGAAAATGACACTGTCCATTCTGTAATTGCACAGCACCTAGCAAAAGGAGGTTCAAATCCTGATTGGGGCCAATGGGTAACAAAAATGGCTCTTAACACCAAATAATATTAGTAAAACTCTAGGAAATCATATGCTATAACCTTGTAATCTTGCTTGTAATAATAAAGTATCTTGAATTAGTATTTAGCCACAATTTGCATCCATAATAACTGCATTAGCAGTATAACTAAGAGAAATATTTCAACATTCATGACTCCAAGACCTGAAAAGATTTTCCTAACAGCTTCACAGGCACAGAATCCTCTTAGCTCTTCTGAGCTGTAAAGATGTTTGGATGCAATGGCCTGCCTGATGTCCCCTAAACAGACCATGTTAAGTAGTTGAGCAATTAGAAGTGATCATTGCCAGTGTTAGCACTGACATCTTCAACTTCTCAGAGAACTAAACTATTTGAGATCCACCTCACGTCTGCTATGCTTAATCTACAGGAATTATTTCAAAACTTGAAAGTGCAGTATAAATGAAAGCCACAAAGTACTTTTCAATGCCATTAACTAGAATTAGCCCAGTCAAGCTATTGCACATTGACTCCATAATTTTCATACATAAAGGGGATGGGGAGGGGGAATGGTTGGAATATGCCATGCAGTATAATTTTAGTTGTTTTGATACAGAAAGGGGAAAAATATAGAATCAATTCTAAGAGATGGTATTTTAGTCTGTGTTGCTGTGCATGAGTCTAAGTGAAGGAAGTTCCTCTAAAAATAAATCTATGCAGAAGAAATTAAAAGAACAAAAAAGAAAAGTTGGAGGTGTGATAAAATGACTAATGGTTCTATATTTAAGTAGGCAGACTATTGCCTGGTTTCTTCATCCATTTGGCTGCTATTTTATTAGTGAGTTTATGTAACTAACATTGCTGCTGACTTGATGGGCTGATGTTGAGTATTTTGTTGGTTCTCAGGCATCTGTTTTGTTTTATGCACTTTAGTTTCAACTTTTGTATTATTATTAATGAACAGGATTCTTTACAATAGAAATGATTATGTCACATACCTAATAAAGGGATCTGATCCACAGCCCAGAGAAGACAATGTAAAGACATCACCAGTAGGATTTGGATTGGGCTCTAAGGGCCTTTGTACATGCCACAAATTCGGCCTTTCAAGTGGCTTAAATCCCCTTTTGCATGGCATTGTTGTTTGCACGCTCGGCAGTGTATTCCACTTTAAATGACTTTGGTACGTAGCAAAATAAAACACCTCCGAAATGTTTAATTTGCTACCTAACAAAGTATAACAGTGCATGGGGCTCTGGAAGCGGATGTGCTTGGGGTTTGGCGGGCCCCATGCAGCTCAGGGGCTGTGGGGCTCGGCTGTAGCCCGTGCAGGCAGGCTTCACTGAAGAAAAAAAAAAAAAGGCGGTGAGCCTGACCTTTTTTTTTTTGTCCTCTCCCCAGAGCCTGCCTGCTTGCCTGAGCTGTGCGGGGGCCCGGTGCTTTCCTCTGCAGCTGTGGGGAGGCAGTGCTTCCCTCCATGGCTGCAGTGACACCCGGGACTGCCTGGGGGGCCCACGCACAGCTTAGGGATCTCTCAGCCCACCGGCAGCTTGCCTCCCCCCCACCACTGAAGAGGTGGGTAAGGATTGGGCCCCCACCATTGTGTACATGCCACGGGGTTTAGTTTGGTTTAATTCTCCCTAAATTAAAGCAGTGTTTTTAAAAACCCACCATTTCAATTTACAGATAACTAAACCGAATTAAACCCCTGTGGCAAGCAAACAAGCAAATGAGGTGCCTAAACTAAAGTCAGTGAGAGACTTTCCTTTGTTTTAAAGCTACTGAAGCAATTTTTGGAAAAACTCTGCTGAGCAGAGATGTTATGGAAAGAAAGCAATACTGAAGCAGTCACTATATACTACACTAGGGGGAGTGGAGAGATAAATCTCTCTCTGACTTTCATTCACTCCATCACATTTTTCCAAACAGGATCTGACTCAAAAGCCTTTGGGAGTCAGTCAATGGGGGTGTCTTTCCATTGTCTTCAGTAAGTTTTTGGATTGGACCCATAGTTGTTAGACTAATATAGGCCTTGACTGTTACTTCTATACTGCTCAGCCACAATAGGCTGTATATATGCATGCACAGAAGGGCATCAAGGCAGCATTAGTTATAGCATAAGCATGTGGAGCCCAAGAGATAGATTCCCTCTATTCCTCCACAGATCCTTATCCATCACTCATGTGTCAGGGTTAGATTTGGCCCAAAATGCATGAAGCTATCCCTAGGCTGACTTTATTACAGCGCATACTAGTTATCCAGTAAACTTGAGGCAGTCAATTTTTAGTTGTCAGACTTAAGTAAACAATGGCCTGGTTTTCAGAACTATATCAGCCTATAACAATGTCAAATGTCACCCTGAAAGGCCAGATTTTCAAGGGTTCAGTGTCCTGGGTTGAAGTCTGATTTTTAAAATACATTCAGACATCTAAACAACATAGTGAGTTTTGGGTTTTTTTTAAAGCTAAGCAATGTATCACTGAGAAAAGGAAATCTATTCAGGTGCCTGAAATGGGACCTATGGTCTCAAAAATCTGGACCTAGGTCTTTCCAGAACAGCACAAATTTGCAGCATCCAACATAAGACGAAACTTTTGAAAAAGCATGATCATAACCCTTCTGTCCCTCAGGTCCTTTAAAATCAAAATAATATTTGACCCCACTTTGTGAAACACTTAGAGACTAACTAGCAATATGAATTATTACTATCAAAGTGCTTTTAAGTCTGTGGATGACACGGTTAAGAACAGCAACGTGTTTATTTTCCCATTGTGCTAACATTACATTAGGAAGTTTGTATAATGGAGGTCTAAGCAAGACATCTCAACTAAGCACTTAATTCCCCTGCACCTCAAACACTCACTAACAAGAGACAGTGCACAGATTTTCACAGAAAAGGAAAATGCTCCTTTTATTGTTTGATATGAATCAAGATGCTTAATTATCCTGGAAGTGTATTGCCACACATAAAAATAATGATGAATATGTAACCTAGTCATGTTGTGGTTTTTAAATGCATTTCTCTTCCTAGCACCTTTATGACTTCTCAATTGAGGTCAGACATCTGTTTCCTTCTGTACAGGACATACTCCCTGACAATGCAGTCTCATTACTGTCAAGGTGAAATGCAGGCAGCTCTTACATTCAAGTATTTCAAGACAACTTTACATTTCTCAGTAATTGCTTATATTCAGATCCACAGAGGATTAGAAAGACTGACAGCTGCTTTTCTTTTAATGAGCTATTTCCAACTGGGGTGCTCACCACCATTGTGTTTTCCATCATAACTATACTTATATTGCGCTTAGTAGTTGATAGGACTATTCACATGCTTAAATGCTTCCACTCTCTATGGTTCTGGCATCACCGCAGTGTCCAAAGCCCATCCAGTATAGCATTAAGTGATATTATGGTAACATCATCTCTCAGAGGTGGTTCCATCTCTCCCTCCAGGGGAGAACAGCATATATTTCATTTTCATTTTAAAATGCAAACACTGCTCTGAGTTTATACTTGGGGCTATGGGACTGTCTTTTTTGGGGGGGTTTGTACAGCACCCAGCACAGAAAAGATCTGCTCCATGACTGGAGCTGCTAGGAAGACAGCAAATAGATAATACAGTTAGAAAAGGCAGGTCAAAAAATTGCTCTTGGCACTTGGACTGGAAGGTGGTGAGGTTTGTGATGATCGTTTGTTTCAGAAGGAAATAATTTCATAGTCTCATCTCAACCCTTAAAAATGCTTTGCGTCCGACACAAATAAACAATAACCTTGGGGCAGAACTGCTTCAAGGAACTGGGGACAGAGCACTTGACTCATTGCAGTCAAGTCCTTACTCCCAGCTACTCCCAGTACAATATAACACGACTATAAAGAGCATCAACATCTACGCAACACCTGCCATTCTAACAGTGCCTGGATTTCAGTCCTGTTGCAAAGCTGGCATTTTCACTAGATCCTAAAACAAACCAAAAAAAGCTCCAAAAAATACTGCACTTCTGGAATGCACCACATACCTTGCAGAAAATAAATAAGACATTCAAATGACACCGAAGTATATGGATCTTGCTGAACAATAGCATGCTGCATGTACTGTTCTGAATCTGACATTATCCAACTCTGCAGAAGCCAGCAATGAAAATGAAATAAAGAGCAGAGGAAAGGCAAGTTAATGCCCAAGAACAGGTACTCATTAGTGTGCTGTAAGAGATGTCTAACACAGGGGCAGGGGTAAAACAATGAGAAGCTGACTGGCTTAGGGAATTAATAAATGGATCCCAAGTCATTCATCTGTAGGGCACCTGTCTGAATTAAAAACAGGGCAGTAGCATTGAACTGCTGCCATCCAAACAGCTGATGTGAAAACAGTTGCTAATGGCCAGGTGGCCACATCAGAGCTAGCACTAATTGGCACCCCAGCTGACAGTCTCAGCAGTGAGGCCACAGGAAAAAACAAGTGAGAGAGGGTGAGCTCAGCTCTCATTGCTCAAGCTGCTTAGGGTGACACTAGCTGTGCAGGGCAGAATGGGGTATGTGTCCCAGTGCTGTCAAGCCAGGGCCCTGCCCCAGCAGTAAAAGCAAACCACCAATATTATCACTGAAGCATTCAAACAAAAATAGATCTGTGCTTAGTCCTTCATCCTGCCTTTCAATTTTCTCTCCATCTGAGCTTCCCACCCACCTACACTAAGTAGAAAATAAATGCCAAGACTAGCTGAAATATAGATCTGATTTACCATCCTGGCTGGGGCTGTTTTTGAGGACAGCCAAGGGGCAAGATCCAGCTATCTTTTCCCAGTCAAAATTTCCAGCTTGGACCCATCATAACTATACTTATATATAGAACTTGAATTCAAGGAAGGACATCAAATAGGATTGAATAGATTACAAGAAGAGATGGAACATGAGGCCCATCCAGAGCTGTACCCTGCTTCTGACAGCATCTGGCACTGGATACAGTGGAAGAAGGTGCATGGATGACAGATGGGATGAAGAATGGCAAAATGGGGTCCTTGTTATTTCTGCCATTCATCAGACTCACCATGAGGCTTTCCACATGGTTTAATAATGTACAGTATGCCGGTAGGCAATGAGCAGATCTGCAGCAATGCGGCTGGCTGAAATGTTTGACAGATTATTTGCCTGGCAGGCAGCAGGAAGCACCTATTAAACTCTATAAGTACCTTGAGTGACAGAGATATGTTTATTTTTATTTTAAACTACCTCCTTATTTTAAGGCACAGCTTTTATATGGAAAAAAGACATGAGAGAGAGACAGGTACGATTATGGAGCAAGGGACTGGATTCTAAAGAGAACTATAAAAAGAAAGGACTGATGGCTAAAGCAGGGACTTACAGTTTGAATAAGAAAATGAGAGTCAGGTCTGTATTCAGGATAGGGGGGTTTCTAGTAGTAAGATCTGGAAGGACTTGGAATCAGGAGCCCTGGGTCTGAGCGCAGCCCTGCTCAGAGCACCACTAATCTAATGTTCAGGACCAGGAATGACTGAGAGTCTTAACTCTGCCTTATTCATGAGAGTGTTTTTAGGGGAAAGAGCACAAAAGTCTGGAAGTCAGGACTCAGCTCTCTGGAAAAAAAGCACAGTCTAATGTTTACAGCCTAGGTTTGGATGAAAGGACCATGAGCTCTGCTCCTAACTTTTTAAAGGACTACACTACCGGGTGATCTGGAGCCAGGGCTCCTGTGTTTATTTTTTCTTGCTCTGCCACTAAACTCAGTTGATGACCAAGGGCATGTTACATAACCTCTCCTACATTACCATCTTCACCTTTTCCACACATATCTGAAACATGTATAAATTACACTTACCTCATAACAAATGTCAAATACTGTTTCAACTACAGGTGGAAAAACACTTTTCGGCACCAGAACTATTAGACAGGCCCATTATATCTCACTTTCCAAATTACTTCCAAAGTTTGCTCTGCAAATATTAACCAGCCCAATTCTTGACAGTTCTTTCCTTAATGTGCAAAAATTAGATGGCAGCTTCCTTCCACCAAAAGATTCTCAAGGCATTTATTTGCTTTAAGAGCTTGCCTTAAGGACCCTATTTTGAAAAGTAAGAAAAATAAATAATCTTATTATTCTCAGAATAATAATGAAAAAAATCCCTTTTTATGTTCTCTCTGCCAGAGGGCCTGATATCTCTGAATTCATGGAGAAAGACGAGAAAATACCTTTTAAAAAGCCCCAAACCCTGAAAAGCTGCAAATGCTCCTCTTATCCATGCAGAATTCAGCATTGAAAGAGATCAGGCTGTAGCAGGGGACCTCCTCCGAAGCCTTGCATGCCACATTCATTTAGTTTCTGGAACAGTCAGAGCTTCATTGCCCATTAAAACTCCTCTTCCCTGTTCTCTGTAATGGGAAAGTCAGGAGGCTATTTACCTTGGTAAATAAAACACAGGAGCCTGTGTGTTTGCCAAATGACACCAGTTCTTACTCCCTTTCTCTCCCGTTATAAGAATCTGAGGCACATGTGCTTTTCCCAGCCTAATGACCAATGTGCATGCATCTTGGTTTAGACTCTTAGGTTAGGTACGGACAGACATTCAAAAAGCCCAAGATGGAATTGGTCTAAGTTATGTGGTTTTCTGCAAGCGGCATAGTTTAGATTGGTAGCAAACAGAACATACATTTGCCCTTCTGTCCAGAAGGCAAATCTTAGATTGGGTTCTGCCATTTTTAAACCAATCTAAACCTGCGTGCTGAACTTCTGTTATGGGTATAGACCGGTTTCCAATCACTTATACTAGTAAAAGTGTAATGTCTGTACCTGGCCTTCTAGTACATGTTGGAAAATTCTCTACTGAGGGACTCCAGTTTGGGAACAATCTTCCTAAAGAGACCAGGCAAATCTAGAGCCTGAACATCCTTGGAAAACACTGTAAAGCCTTCCCACAAGTCAATCTCTCCCTTTTGGTCCCAAGCCTGTTTCCTACCAAAAAGGCCAAACATACTCCAAGCAGACTTCCAACTCCATAAAGGGAAAAATGGCAGAAACAGTGAAGTTCACTTCCATTCCCCACTTTCTTCCCCTTCCCCTCCCCTCCTCCAGCATGGTGTAATTCTACACCTGCCCACAACCACAGCATGAGGTTGTTCCTTCCATGAGCACTCAGAAGCTAGATAGACAAGGTGAATAAAGGACAAGTAGCTTTTCGGAGACATAAAGAAGTGAAACGATTTGCCCCAGATGATGTATGTGGAAGTGTTAGGAACCAGGCTTAGCTCTTCTAAATTACAGTTACATTACCTATTGAGTACTGATCCCCATATAGATAAATGCTCCAACCAGGAAGTTCCACATGTTCAAGACACAGTTATTCCTAGATGAGTGTTTCTAATAGGGGATGCCATCTTTCCTTTACTTTTTCCCTCCTTTTCTTTCTCTTTTATTGGTGAAGAACAGGGGGAAGAGGAGGGCAGAGGTTAGGGATGAATCATAACTGGGTTTTAGTTCATTAAAATACGTTTCCTGTTCTCTTTGCCAAGCTACTTTATCTACTATGTCAGGAGGTCAACACTCACCCAGGTTCCTATCTCAGTTATACTGGATGTAAATAGGATGCTTCCCAGTTTATTTTCATTATTAATGAGACCAGAATTTGGCCAAATAAATGGATTAGTGGGGCTAATTCTCAGGGATGTTAAAGATGCTTCTCAGTGGATATCAGCTAAGAACTGGGGTCCTGCAGCAGATTCATAGGCTTTAATTCAATCTTCTTGGTCTAGGGAATGTCTTTAAGAGTTCTGGAAAGAAATGCAACTGAATTAAAATAAGAATATAAGATAAATAACAATAAGAACATGAGCAATCAATATCCTTTTTCACAGGCACCAGTACTACTCAAAAGAACAATTGCTACATGGCATACTATAAAACCAGATAAAGAAAGCAGATTTGCTTTCATCTCTTCCATGTGGGTTTATTTAGACAGTAACATCTTTGGGGCAGGGATCCTTGTAGTTTTTAGTGTTTGTGCAGCATCAGCATAAGGAAGCTGTGATCCATCATTGTACTCAAGAAGCATAGAGACCCTAAACAACATGAAAGTAAATCCAGATTGACAGCAGTGTGACCATAATGAGGATCTGTGTTTTCCTAGGGGTGAGATTCATTCACCCCTGTGCAGAACATAGGGACCACCATAATATATCAGATCAGTTTTGCATTTCATCCAGCACTTTGTCTTTGGTACTGACCAGTAGAAACTGGTTCTAAGGAAGATACAAGGAGCCTTGCCATGTGCAGTCATGGAAAAAACCTATCCCCCCCCCAGAGAAACTCGGCTCCATTAGTTACAGATTGGCTTAAAGCATGAGGATTTATATCCCTTCCAGGAATCTTGATTTTCATTTGCTTGTTTAATCCTTAATCTTGGATCTTTTCATCATCCATATAAACATCTGATCATGTTTATACCCCTCTGCTCTCCCAGTTTCAACAAGCTGTAGGTTTAAGGTGCTCTAGGGATAATTGTACATCATGGAAAGAGAAAATAAAACCTGAGGTTTATAATTTTTAAAAAATGCACTGGTTTTTGGCTTTGTTAAATGTTCCCTTGTACTTTGGTCTTTTAAGTTAGAATTAAGTGATATTATATACTGATTCCACCCCCAAATTATGGGAGAATTAACCTTAAACTCAGAATACTAAAATCAACAGGCCAGATCTTGAACTGAGGTTTATTTCCACCCATTAAATACATGGCCTGATGTTAACATCACTTTGACAAACTGGGTCATAAGAAAACTTAAATATCGTACCCTGTTTACATTTTTCTATAAATCACATATTGCAATTAATGGATAGTATTTACTAAATCACAGGCACAACTGCAACATAAGATCCTTCTAAATGCAGCAAGTAAAAGTGACAGATATTGGCATAGCAGAACCTCATATTTTATTTATCCCTGAATAGGAGTGAATTTGTGTGCTGAACTGTAAACGATCAAATTAGGTGATTTCAAATATACCTCTGAACTCAAGTCACATAGAGTAGTTTCCATTTTCTAAGAAGCAATCGCTCATCTTTTACCTGCAGATATTTTCTATTCCTCGCTTTCTGATTTTTGTGTACAGTATGCAATCCAGCAGGCTTTGCGCATATGATAAAAGACCATTTGCAACCTTCCCTGAAGTAACTAATGTATTCAACCCATTCAGCACAGATAGAAATGAAAATAAATTGGATCAATGGAGTAGAAAAAATGGAGTTTTATAATCAGATTATTTGACCTGGGGTGCAGGAAATAGTCTATTTTTTCCCCCTTAACTAAACTTTAGTTACGCGGGGTGAATCTACATGAGACACTTACTGAGGAGCGGAGTTGACTAATTAGCTCCATAGTAAAACGTCACTATCTACATGTGTGCCCCCATTAGGCCTGAGTAAACTAATTAACTACACCATAGGATAGTACTGCCTGACATAAGTACTATCCTACAGCAAAGTTATTTACTCTGCCACAATGTACATGTAGATGCTGACTGAGGCTGGCTGGGACACAAGGGTGCTATACTGTGGGGATACCTGCTGGCTGGCCCCAAAGGGCACATCCACACAGGCAAGCACGTACACTTGCAGCAGCTCAAATAGAAGCGGTGCAAATTTGAGCCGGGGCTTTTTGCTTCAGCACATGTGCTTGGACATGCACTTTGGTGTGGAGCAAATTGTGCCACTTGGGGCAAAATAACCCTGCCTGGCTCCTCCCAGATCTTCAGCCAGGGGGAGCTAGAGCCCGGGGCCAGCACCTGTGCTGTCCCCAGCAGTATAAAAAGCTGCCCTCTCCTGGCCTCAGCGGTATAAAAAGCTGCCCTAGCAAGTAGCTCAGGGCTACTAGCTCTCAAGAGCTTCTGGAGCCCAGCCAATTGGTACCTGGGGACACTACCCCTTGTGCCAGCTGGACTGCTGAAGCAGCCCTGAGAGTTCCCTGCACCCTTTACCCACTGCAGCAGTCTGGCAGTGGGGGCTGCTGCCTGGCTGTGACCTGCTGTGCACCTGCCAGACTCGGATGGGGCCTGTAGAGCCAGTAGAGGCATTTCGCCCTCTCGGCCCGCCGCTAGTGGGCTGTGGTTGCAGGGTTGGCCTTTGTGCGGCACTACTGCCATTTGTGCCCCCTGCCCGGCCTTCTGGGCAGCTATCGCCCGGAAGATGTTCCGGGTGCAGTGGCCTGCTTTGAACTGTCAAAGCATGTACTCTTGGCCCCAGTTGGCCAGGAGGTCAGCCACAGTCAGATGGGTCCAGGACGCCAGCTCTGAGCAGGCAGGATCCTGCCACTGGCCTCCCTAGCAGGAATTCTGGTGTTCCCTATTGGAAAACTGAAAAATCCCTGATAAAAAAAATCCCAAAGTCACTCTGTAAAATACCCCCAAATCCATGTTCCTCCACAAGTACAACAAAAGACCACTATAAAGACAGAGAGCAAGACAGAGACTGATCAGTTGGACAATGTTTTATTGATATATCTTACAGTGTTAAAGCAAGTCTCTTATCATAATAATAAAGTGAACTCTAAATTCATGTTTCATGAATTCATGAATACATATTTTGCTGCACTGCCACAGGGTGATGGTCCCCACACAAGGGGTTTGGCCCCCCCAACAGGGGGTTCAACCCCCACACAAGGGGTACAGGCCCCCAACGAGGAATTCAGCCCCCACACAAGGGTCATGCCCCCCCAACAGGAGGTTCAGCCCCCCAATAGCGGGTTCAACCCCAAAACAAGGGGTACGGGTCCACAACAGGGGGTTCAACCCCAAAACAAGGGTTCAGCCCCCACACAAGGGGTATGGCCCCCCAACAGGGGCCAAATGGCCCCCACAGGGGCTACTACCCTCCTTGCAAGGCCCACATACCCCACCCCAGCCCCTCAATTGCTGCCCTACCTGGCCCCATCCCTCACCAGCTGCTGGAGCCC